>NC_058135.1:48624043-48639629 GCF_016433145.1 Gracilinanus agilis
AGACCCTGAACAAGGACACATGTTACAACCAGTGGAAATGTGTGTTGGCCATGGGTGGGGGGAGAGCAGGGGGTGAAGGGGAAAGTAGGGGCATAAAGTATGTAAACAGATTAAAAACAAATATTAATAAATGTCTAATAAAAAAGAGAAAAAAAAGAAAAAAAAACACACAAAGTTGATATACTTAAGATTATAGAAGCATAGATTTGAAGTTGTTTTTTTTTAAATCCTTGTACTTTTCGGTGTATTGTCTCATAGGTGGAAGAGTGGTAAGGGTGGGCAATGGGGGTCAAGTGACCTGCCCAGGGTCACACAGCTGGGAAGTGGCTGAGGCCGGGTTTGAACCTAGGACCTCCTGTCTCTAGGCCTGACTCTCACTCCACTGAGCTACCCAGCTGCTCCTAGATTTGAAGTTTTAAAAGGACTCTATAGATTATTTGGTCCAATCCTCTCATTTTACAGATGAGGAAACTGGGATCCATAGATGTCTTAACCAAAGTCAAGTGGGTAATCAGCAACAGAATTAAGAGTCAGTAGAGATTTAAGAATGGGGAAAAGCATTGTATAGTGGGAAAATCATGGTCCTGGAGTCAGTGGATCTGAGTTCAAATCCCACTTCTGATACTTACTATCTGTGTGAAAATGGGCACCATGAAGGTTCCCCTAGATCTTGGTGTCCTTACCTGTAACAGATGGAAATTAGATTAAATAACATTTGAAATCCTTTCCAACTTTTGAACCTTTGATTCTAGACCTTGTACCTACTATAGAGCTCTATGCATAGTGAGTGCTAAGGAAATGTCATTGACTGACCTTGAAAAAGTTATTAAATATCTCTAGACCTCAGTTTTCTCATCCTATAAAATAAGAGGTTTGAATTACATGACCTTTAAGGTTCTTTTTAACTCTAACATGCTATGATTTCTCATAGGATTTGTTCTTGTTCTTGGAATATGAGACTCCTCCTTTGCTGTTTATATGAATTGATTTATTGTTTCACAAATTCATTTCATTTGTTTTTATTACTTCCAAAAAGTATTATCCCATCATTTGTATCTGTAAAACTGTCCCTGCTACTTTGTCTTAACATATATCCAGGGTGAGAGAGAAATCTGAATTCTAGATAAAAGGAGTCAAATTTCTCAAAGTCCCCATGGCCAGATGTTAAATTGTACATGATTATGGGAGAAAAGTATAATACTAGGAAGCAAAAAAAAAAAAGGCAGATAGAAGCAAATGGAGAAACACTTAGTAGACACAAGAAAACAATAACAGCATACAGCAATGAAATGCTCCTGGGGAAAACAAATACAACTGGAGACATGAATGTAAGAGAAATGCATTTTGTCTACACGTGTTGTACATACATTGCAGTGCAACTTCAGCTTCTTGGTGGAAAGGAAAATGATCAGCTATATACCAAGTTGAACAATTGATAAATGGGCAAAGAATATGAATAGAAGTTTTCAAAGGAAGAAATCAGAGCTATCAAAAATTCTATTTTTAAAATATCTGAATCACTAACATTTAGATAAATTAATATTAAAACAACTCTTGAGGTACTACCTCAATCCTATCAGATTACCTAAAATGACAAATGCTGAAGGGGATGTGGGAAAATAGGTATACCCTATTGGTGAAACTGCAAGATCTGGAGAACAATTTGATACATTCTGGAAAACAATTTGGAATTATGACCAAAAGGTTATAAAAGTATGCATACACTGACCCAGCAATACTGCTACTATATCTATACTCCAAAGATATCAAAGAAAATGGAAAAGGACCCATACATACAAAAATATTTAGGCTCTATAAGGTTCCTTTATAGCATTTGTTTTGTTTTAAAACCACAAGTTTTATATCACCTAAAACATTCACTTAATTTTAGGCATTTAAAAGTAAGCTTTTTATAATAAAAAATAAATTGATATTATTTTGCAGGTCCCTTACTGTGTGACCTTAATCTCACTGAGTTAAGTGCACTGAGCATGGTAGTACATGCTTCTAATTCCTGCTGCAGGAGAAGCTTAGGCCTGTGGATGTCTTGAGCTCCTGAATTCTGAGCTGCATTGGGCTGAACCAATTAGTCGCCTATATGGTGAGCTTTAGAATCAGGGAGAGGAAAGAAGAGAAGAATGTCTAAGGAGAGGCAAACCATCACAGGTGAGAAAAAGAGCAAATCAAAGTTTCTGTACCAATAAGATCAGTATTCAGATAAAGCCTGTGAGTAGCTGCCTTTCTTTTAGACTAACTATAGCTATCAATCTATCTCTGCCCTTCCATCTTCCTCCCTAACTGTCCGTCTATGTTAGCTATTTGTCCATCCATTTATTTATATATTCATCTATGCACTTTATATTGCAGATAGTAGGTGCTTTACAGATTCTTATTTCTTTCCTTATTTTGGGAAACTGAGCAGCGTTTTCATTGATCCCAAACTACTCATTATCATAAAACCAATCTCATTAACACTAAATTGGCCTTTACAAACACGTTTCTTTGACTCTTTTTGCACTCTCCTTAAAATTTATTATTTTACTAAAATCCAGTTGTCAAAAGAATATGCAAAAACCGGCATTGCAAAGAGGAAAAAACAATGGCTACACAACCAAAAGAGCTAGAGTTTCACATCTTGCCTTTGCCATTCACTTTGTGAGTGAGTTGGACAAATCACTAAACCTTTTGGGAGTTTATTTTTTCATTTTGTAGATGAGGAGGTGATATAGATGTAGATGAATAGAAGAGGAGGTGATGTAGATGAATAGATGATCTCTTAAGTTCCTTCAAGGTCTATGATATTAGATTCTATAAAGTCTATTTATTATTAATAAGATGATGTTATTAAAGCTAGTGATGGTTAGCTGAGAGAACATGTGAAGTTCTAAAATGATAAAAGTGAGGTCTAATTAAAGTCCAGAGTTGACCAAATTTTACTCCATTTGCCTCTTATTTTCCAAGTGAACTAGTTCAGCATTGATCTCTGGCACTTCTGTTCTTGTCATTATCCTTTATTAGAGAACTATTTCTCATAATAAGCTCATAGATTTGCAGCTGGATATAAAATTAGAGGCCAGCTAGTCCAGCTCTGTGAGCAGGGATGAGCTCTTGAGTTGTATGAAAGAGACAATGAAACTTTGGATGCTCAGGTTGGAAGACACTCTTATTAAAGAACTTGGTATTCATAGCTAGAGGGTTGCCACAAGAACTAATAGAGATCAGAGAGAATTAATATTGGTGTGCTAGTCATCAGTGTAGAGAACATCTGGGTGGCTGCCCATATCAGCATTTTCATTCTTCTGACATTCCTAAAATTGGCAACCAGGCACAGTATGCAGCCCAAATTGATTCTGCCGCTGCATCACCCAAGTCATTTGATAAACTTCTGTTATTCTCTAGCCTTTGAACCTGGCATTTTGTTCACAATCTTGCAAGTCCTGGGCAGCCACCCAAGCCCATTCCATTGCCAGTAATAAATCTCTTAGGTGGCATAATAAAACACGGGCTTTGGAATCAGTGGATCTAGGTTTGAACTCCCATAAATCTTTTGTTAAGTATTTTGGATAAGTCACCTAACATCCCCAGACCTGAGTTTCCTCACATGTCAAATATGGGGCTTGGACTAAGTGATCTTTGAGATCCCTCTCAGTTCCAAATTCAATGAGTCTTTAAGAGAGTGGCAGAAACATGTACATGCAATGGAGAGATAATAGTAGGCAATGGTAGGCAAAAAAAATTTCCTTAATTGACCATTAAAAACTTAGGAGTAAGAATTAAACTGATGGTTTCACTGGATAGAGAGCTTCTGGTGAGGAAATTCCTCTTCCTAAACTGGTCAGCCACTTATATTGTATTGGAGATTTGTCCTAGGTGCTTCCAGAAATGGATGAAAATAGAAGTGGGAAATTTTTTACAAACTACATAAAAATGCAATACAACAAACCTTTGTCCTGGGATCTCTTCTCTCCCTTTACTATTTCACTGGGTGAGCTCATTAGCCCCCATGGATTGAATTATTGCTATGCTGATGATTCTTAGATCTTCTTATCCAGCTCTAATCTTTCTGCTGACCTCCAGTCTCAAAGCTCAAATGATCTATCAGATCATCTAGAACAAGATGTCTAATAAACATTTTAAATTCAGCATATTTAAAACTGAACTTATTGTCTTTTGCCCCAAGACTTCCCTGCTTCTGAACTTCACTATTACTGTTGGTGGCATCACTGTCCTCCCAGTCCCCTAGTCTCCCAACCTTGCCTTCTGTTCCTTGTTATCTCTTACTTTCTCTCACATCCATTCATGCAGGATTATTGTAGTAGCCTGATAACCATGCAGACAACCGTCTGCATGCCCAAGTTGCTCCCCATTCCAGGCTATCCTCCATTCAGCTGCCAAAGTAATTTTTCTAACGCACCCCCCCACTCCAAGTCAATACACTCCACTTGCTTATTGTCACTTCCAAGAACAATACAAAAACTTCTCTTGGCATTTAAAGCCCATAATAACTTAGTACGCCACTGCCTTTTTAGGCTTCTTGTCCCTTCCCCCTCCATTCCCTACCGAATATTCATCTCTATTGGCACCTCCTTGCTGTTTGCTGAACAAGGAATTTCTGTCTTGGCTCTGTGCATTTTCTTTGATTGTCTCCCATGTTCTCCTTCATCAGCTCTGCCTTCTTACTTCTCTGGCTTCCTTCAAGTCTCAGATAAAATCCTATCTTCTAAAAGAAGTCTTTCCCCATATATTTTCATGCTAGTGCCATCCCACTGCTGATTATTTCCTTTTTATCCTGTATATAGCTTGTCTGTACATAGCTTTTTGCTTGTTGTCTCTCTCATTAGATTGTGAGCTCCTTGAGGCCAAAGACTATTTTTATTCCCAACTCTATAGTACTATAGCTTATTGACATACATGTTATTTTCAACTCCTCGTTCTCTCTACCCCACATATTGATTCAGTTGCCAAATTCTGTGATTTCTATTCCACATCGTTATATAGGACCTAGCTCCACTCACAGTTGTTCATGCATTCATTCCCTCTATCTCCTGCCTCCCAAAAATTGGGTACCTACTTTGAGAAAAGCATAGAACTATGAGGAGTAAAAATAAGTATCAGATGCATCCCTCCCATGAGGCAGCTAATAGTAAAGTGGATAGAATACCTGGCCTGGAGTTAGGAAGGCCTATCTTCCTGAGTTCAAATCTGGCCACAGACATTTACTAGCTATATCACTCCTGGCAAGTCACTTAACCTATTTTGCCTCAGTTTTCATATATATAAAATGAGCTGAAGAAGCAAATGACAAACCCCTTCAGGATCTTTGCCAAGAAAGCCCCAAATGAGGTCACAAAGAGTTGGACATAACTGAAATGGCTGAATGATAATAACAACATCCCTCTCATTATGAAACACAGTCTAATGAGGAGTGATGGAAGACAGTAAAGATCAATACACTCAAGTCTTAATCATTCAGGGTGAAGTGAGTAAGTTGAAAAACAAAAAGTAAGTTAGGTTAGTTGAAGGTGTTATAAATTGGATCCAAACAACACACTAATTCCCCAGTTCAACTTTGGAAAAGAGACTACCAGCACTAACAAGGCTGCCTGAAAATCTCTAACTAATGGAAATCCAATATAGCAATCTTTCAAATAGTACACTATAAATCTATAGATCTCTATTTAGATATGTGCAAAGATGATCTGACAAACATACACATATAAATATATATGTATTCATATGCACATGCATACAAATATATTCCAGAAATGTAACTAGGAAGGGACAGCAAGATTTCTGAAGTATTGACATCCAGAATGATACATTTCCTCCATCTATGTGTCTCAATCTCTTCCATTTCCTCACCAGTCCCCCTCTCTCTCTCCCTCTCCTTTTCTCTCTCTATCTGTATCCCCATATATGTATAAATATTGTTGTATAGATACACACACATACAAATACTGAATCCATTGATATCATGCTACTTCTCATTATCTAATGAGAAACACTGTGATTATAAGGACATTGTAAAGTGTAAAGTATTATGTAAATGATAAGTGATGATGATGGTAGTGGCGATTGGACTCTAGAATCACAGGATTATTGACATTAGAAGAGACCCCAGCAGCCAACTATATACTGAAATGAACTAAGTTTTCTTTTACTAGCTTCATACTTAATATATTTGTTTAATCATCTCTGGTGCAGAGGCTATTCTCTCTGCCAAAGACAAAAGCAGTAAAAATAAAGAAATAAAGAAATAAATGGATAAATAAATAAACAAATGAATAGATAGATAAATACATCAGTCAATTAATTGATAGGACTCTCCTCCTCCTCCTCTTACTTGTCATATTTCCAGATTAAGAAAAACCCTTTCCGTTATTTGATCCTCCTATTTCCTCCCATTTACCTTTTTGAGGGATTTATTCTGTTTATTTTAGTTTGTTTGGGTTTTTTTTGGGGGGGTGATTTCTTTTGGTCTTTATTAGCCTCTCACACTTTCTGAACTTTCAAATACCCAGTTCTGGTTTCTTTCTTTTTTATTTTCTTTTTTTCTTTCTTCCTTTCTTCCTTCTTTCTTTCCTTCCTTCCTTCCTTCCTTCCTTCCTTCCTTCCTTTCTTTCTTTCTTTCTTTCTTTCTTTCTTTCTTTCTTTCTTTCTTTCTTTCTTTCTTTCTTTCTTTCTTTCTTTCTTTCTTTCTTCCTTCCTTCCTTCTTTCTTTCCTTCCTTCCTTCCTTCTTTCTTTCCTTCCTTCCTTCCTATCTTTCATTGCTTTTATTTATTTTTGTAGGTTACCTATGGAGCCAAAAAAAAGCCAAGAAAATTTGGGTTCAACTTCTGCCTCTGACACTAGCTGTGTGACTCTGGGGAAGTCACTTAACTTCTCATTGCTCCAGCCAATTCTCTGAGACTATAAATTACAGAGGAAGAGAAGACCTGCATTAATAGAGAGAATTCTTCCTTATTCAGGAATTCCTTGTCAATGAAGTTTTAGAGTCAATCTCTGTCCCACTTTTTATAAGACTATAACATTCTTAAATTCATACTCATATTACTTTTCCTTGCTTCCAAATCAACACAGATGGTTTTAGTCTTGAAGGTTTGGTGTATTTCCTATGCACAAACATCACTTTTCCTCCTCCTTGTAATGGCAGCCCTTTCTATCTTTAAAATGATATTCTTAAACATCTCCCATCTATCCTGGGTTGACTTTCCCTGTAGGATTTTAATCCGTAGTTCCTACCTATCTGTTATCAGAGCCCTTTGAAATTTGCTTTTCCGATCCTCTATCCTTATGTTACCAGTGTGCTTCTCTCTCTGTCTTTCTGTCTCTCTCTCTCTGTATCTCTGTCTCTCTTTGTCTTTCTCAATCCCTCTCTCTGCCCCCTACAATCCATTCTCTACTTAGCTGTCAAATTCCCTTCCTAAAACTCAGTTCTGAACATCCCCTTTTCAATCAACTCCCCATTGCCTATAGTATCCAATATCCAATCCTCTGTTTACAATTTAAAGCCCTTTCTTATCCATCTAGACTTCTTATGTTCTCTGTAATTATGTGATGCTCCAGGCCTCAATACCATTCCTTTCACAGAACACTCATCTCCTGACTTTGAATATTTTCATTATGTTTCAGTGCTCAGAATGCTCTTCATCTTCACTTCCTAACTTCTCTATCTTCTATCAAGGATCAGCTGAAATCCCAATTCACTTCCTACTGGAAACCTTTCCCTTGGGCTGCTAGGTAACAGGGAATAGAGCACCAGGCCTGAAGTCAGGAGGACCTGGGTTCAAATTTGACCTGAGATACTTCCTTGCTGTGTAACCCTGAGCAACCCCAATTGCCTAGCCCTTATCTCTCCTCTGTGTCACTTAGTATGGATTCTAAGACAAAAGGTAAGAGTTTTATAAGAATCTTTCCCAGGCCTCCTTAATCTTAGTGTCTTCCTTTTAATACTATCCCCAGTTTACACTGTATGTATCTTATTTGTACATAGTTGTTAACAGATTATTTGACACTGACCTCTTTGAGGCCTGGGACTATGTTTTCTTTCCTATCTTTTTTTTCCATTTCATTGTATCCCTAGGCCTTAATAAATAAATGCTAGTTCAGTGACTGTACAAAAGAGTTCAACAGGTAATGACCCTTTATTACAAATGACACTTCATTCTGCTTGTGGCTTTTGAGTGGGGCAAAGTGGGATCCTTAGCTCAAAATTCATAAAGAGTAGAAAGAGTCCTAGGTTAGGAGTCAAGGGACCATGGCACTCCTTCTTCTGTGTGATCTTCAACAAGGTAGTCACTAAATCACCTCATTTTGACTTTTCTTACTTGTAAAAAGCAAAAGTCCAAAATTTAAAAGATTTACGTAGTCAACAATGTTAGATATAGTTATCAGGATGGGTCAGAGTCATAGAGAGAAGTATCAGAAATCTGAGATTTTTCCTGAGTTAGTTAGTGGTATTTATCAATGGCTCAGATGAACTCGCAGAAACAAAGCAAAACAAAACAAAACAAAACAAAACACCTTTTGTCAGATTTGCAAATAATGTAAAATTGGGAGGGGCATCTAAAGCAGATTATAATGGTGTCAGTATCTAGAAAGATAACAAAAGACTAGGATGAAGGGCCAGATCTAATTAGATGTCAATTAACAGGATAAATGCAATTTATTTTTCATTTGGGTCTTTGAATGCCCTTCCCAATTACAGGATGAGAGATGTGTGGTTGGAAAATACAGTTAATGTAAAAAAATAGACAAGAGATTTCAGCTGGCTACAGTCTGCACATGAACAAACATGGGGACACTGCTGGCATTAATGTCATGATTTTGGACCACCTTGAGAGAAGCAGAGTCAATGGACCTAGGGAGATGATAGTTCTCTTACTCTCTTTCCTGCTCAGACAGACCACATCCAGACTATCATGCTTACTTCTAGTCATTACCATTTAGGAAGGACAGTGACAAGTTAGAGAGTAACCAATAGGGCCAGTGACCTAAAGCTAAGTGACTCAGTAGAGTGTTGGACTGAATGGAAATTCAGGAAAGCCTAAGTTGAAAACTGGTCTCAGACACCTACTAGCTATATGACCTTGGGAAAGTAACCTCTGTTTAACCTTTCTTTGGCCTTAACTTCTGTTGCCTCACTTTCTTCACATGTAAAATGAGGATAATAATAACATACATTTCAGAGCTTTTGTGACAATCAGATGAGATATCTGTAAAGCATTTATCCCAGTGTCTGGAACATAGTCTGGAACTATATAATGCTGCCTATTTATTATTATTATAAAAACTGGTTGAAAATTCTGGGAATTTTTATTCTAGGGAAGAAGACTTAAGGGAGGCATGATAGTTATTTCTAGCATGTTATTTCCTACTTTATGCCATATGGGAAAACAAACTTGTTCTACTTGACCCCAGAGAACAAATAGAAGGGGGAGCAATAGATGACAGCTACAGAAAGATAGATTTGAGTTCAATGTGAAGAAAACTATCCCAATAAATCAAAATGTTAAGAGGAATAAGTTATTTTAGAAGGGATGGGTTCTCCATCACTGGACATCATTAGATAGAGACTGGCTGAGCCTTGGTAGGGTATGTTATAGAGGTAATGCTTTTCAGTTAGAAGTTAGACTTGGTACCATCTGAGTCTCTTCAACTATAAAATTCTTAATTCGGTGGTTCTATGAAAGAAGCTTAGAAGTCTAGTTTATTATAGTTATATACAAGGGCTTAAGGGGTTAATGGATGTGAGAAGAACTCTTCCTTGCATGATTCAATCAGAAGGTCTAAGTATTTACTAGTTTAAACAAACACTAAGATGGGTCAAGATTAAGCCTTCTTCAGTCATGCTTAAATATGGTTTTCATCACAACTGCCTGGTTTCAATCCGACCTGACATAGGGCAGAAGACATCTGTCATTTGTAATTTTCATTTCTCTCTATCTCTCCCTCCTTCAGCATGTAGATCAGATTACTAATATAAATGTTTGTTCATTGAGCAGCCTGAGTACTATTCACAGCTGAAGTCAAGAACCTTGAGTGGATGCATTCAAATCAGGTCAACCAAAATCAAGAAGCATCACTCAATTTCAAATAGTCGATACAGATCAATAAATATGAGTTAGGTTCCCATCATAAATAATTAGCTGTGCTACATGCTGAAAATGCAAAGATGCAACAAGGTATGAGTCTGGCCATTAAAAGTTTATAATCTGGTAAGTCTGAATAGGGTTTGTCTAGCTACCCTAGCTCATTTCTCAAAGCACCTCTTCTAAACCATTTTTTTTCTTTTTGAACCTGCAATAGCACACACACACACACACACACACACACACACACACACACACACATCAGTCAGAGTTTTCCTTAACAAAGAAGATTGTTGAACTTGAACACCTTCATTCCTTCTTCTAAGCATCAGCACCCATTCTTCCTTCTTTCCTCTTATTACAGAAGAATTAATTGTACCAATACTTCACCAAAGTTAATCTACACCCTTGATCCCATTACCCTCAACTTTCTTCAGTACCTTTGTTCATAAGTTATCTTCTTTCTTGTGCAGCTTTGATTTGTTCCTCTTTCTAAATATTCTAAGGTCTTCTTATTCTGAAAAAAATGGTTTTCTATTGTCTTTTGCCCTGTCTAGCTAGAGTGCAATTTCTCTTCTTCCTCTTTCATGTTAATCTGCCTGTAAAAGCGCTTTGTATCCATTGCAACTACATACTCCTTAGTCTTTCCCCATCCCCTGCCTTCAGACCTATGTTGACCCTGTGGCATTATTGACCACCCAGCCATCAAATCTCTTGGTTTCTTCCCCTTCACACATTCTGTGTATGAACCAGAAGAGATGTCTAGTCATTTCTTGGTCTCATTCTATGCTATCACATCTCTGTGCATTTGGGGACCTATCCCTCATGGCTGGAATAATTCATAACACTTTTCCTACTGGACCCACTAAGTTGGCAGCTCCTTCTCTGAAACCTTCTATATAAGCGGCCACAAGCAAGTCCAGACATAGTTTTCTTTATCTGGAAAATGAATGTATTTGAGGAGATGACTTCTTAGGTCTCTTCTTTGATCTGTCTCACCTCGTCCAACTCCCTCCACTCTCTGTGCCTCTACTTTGACTGTCACCTACCTGAAAAGCTTTCCCACCTCAACTCTGAATCTTGGAAGCCTAGGTTTCCTTCAAGACTCAGCTTATGTGCTTCCTTGTCCATGGGCCTTTCCTGGTTCCCTCAGATGCTAAAATTTCCCATTTCAAGGCCACCTTCTTCCTGCTTCCTTTGTAGGTTGTTGGTCAGTCATGCTTGATGCATCATGAACAAGTTTGGGGGTTTTCTTGGCAAAGATACTGGAGTGGTTTGCCAATTTCTCTAGCTCATTCTACACATGAGAAACTGAGGCAAACAGGGTGAAGTGACTTGCCCAGGATCACACAGCTACTATGTGTCTGAGACTAGATTATGATCTCGTGAAGATGAGTTTCCCAGATTACAAACCCATTCTATCCACATTGCTACCTAGCTGGCCCTGCTTACTATGTGTATATATAGCTATGTGTGCATGTTTTCTCCCTCCTTTGAATGTAAACTCCTGGAGAGAATGGACTATGCCACTTTTGTCTTTGTATCTCCAGTGACTAGCACAATGCCTGGCATGTAGTAGGTGTTTAGTAAACATTTAATTGATTTTTTCATCTATTTATCCCTAGCACCAAGCACATCATATTGTACCAGCAGGTCCTTAATGCTTTGGTTTTGGTTTTGATTTTTAAACTCTTACTTCCTGCCTTGCAATCAGTTCTAAGACAGAAAAGAGGAAAAGGCTAGACAATTAGGTTTAAAAGTAACTTGTCCATGGTCATATAACCAGGAAGTATCTGAGACCAGATTTGAACTCAGGCCCTCCTGACTCCAAGCCTAGCTAGCACTCTATCTACTGGGCTTCCTAGCTGCCTCCAACTTGTTGAATTTTTGTATTTTGTACAATTAAATGTAACTTCATTTAAAAAGTATATAAATAAGAACTTTCTAAAGAGTTACCCAGCAATAAAGTGGAATTCCTTCCAGGTTTAGACTTCCCTTCCTAAGAAGCATTCTTATAGTTAGGGGCTGTATGACCATCCAGAAAAAAATCATTCATTCCTGGGTGAAATATTAGAATAGATTCCTTCTAAGATTCCTCCCAATTCTGGGAAAATTTTGATTTTGTGATTTTACCAACTCAGATAAATCCTTATTGACTGGGAAACTGAGTTATCAGAGTGCATAAGTCATATCAGGAAATAAGAAGAATGTAAGTCTATTGACAGACATTTAGCATATTTTTCTACCAACCTATACAGCAGGCTTCTAGCACCTTAAAAAAAGGAATATTATTTTCAAGAAGCTTTCCTTAGGAGTTAGGAATAGCTTCATTACTAGAAGAACCTGATTTATTCAAGCACCAGGTGGTATTATTTTGCAGTATCTTTCTATGTACTAATTAGACTTTATTTGCAAACTGCCTCATTATGACTTATTAATTAAACTCATAAACCATGGAAATTTTAATTATAAAATCAAAGCAACAAATATCCTGGGAAGTAAGCATCATTGCTTCTAATTTCCATTCTTCTGAATAATTCCACTAAAATTTCTCTTCTTCCTAATTCATTTTTTCCATCTAAGATGTGTTGCTTAAAAAATCAAAGTAGTAGTTCACAGATCACCAGCTTCAATAACTTCAGAAGTGACACTGTAAGTGGCCTGTTCTTCATGAGCACTGTGGCAATCTAATAAAATACAGATTTTTTAAAGTTTTTTTTTATTTCTTCCCATGGTTCTGTATGTGCCATGAAATTTCACTTTTACGTTTTCTGAGTTTATGTAAAAATCAGTCATTGAAAATCCCCTGAGTAAGAAGAAAAATCAGTCAGTTATCTCAATTCTTCAAGTAAGAGTTCTGGTTTATGTAATCTGTCTTTGTGATTGTTTTAAAACTCTGCCTTCCATCTTAGAATCAATACTGTATATTGGTTCCAAGGTAAGAGCTGGACAATAAGACCAATGATTCTCAAATTATCTTTTCGAGACCTGTTTTCTTGATCTGTCATTTTCTCAGTGTGATATTTCATGTTTCCTTCTATTTTGTCATTCTTTTGACTTTGCTTTATTAGTTCTTGCTGTCTTGCAAGATCATTGGCTTCTACTTTCCCAATTCTGGTCTTTAGAGACTGGTTTTCCTTTTTCATTTGATCTATTCTGTTTTTCTGGTTTCTGGTTGTTTAATTTGGATCTCCAATTTGCTTATCATTTTGTTTGTTTTGGGGACATCTTTCTTTAATTGGGAGTTTCTGTCTTTTGACCTGTTAATTTCCTTTTGAACTATTTCCCACTTTTCTTGCCGACTCTCTTCCATCTTCCTCATGATCTCAGATTTGAACTCTTCAAGAGCTAGTGACCAATTTTCATTTTTTGGGAAGGCTTGGATGTGTTTCCTTATTTATCTTCTTCTGCTGTCTGCTCTGTTGTCTGGATTTTTTCCATATAAAAGTTGTCAAGTATCCATGCTTTCCTCTTTTTTTTTCTCTTGGTTAGTTCTTGGGCATTGCTTGCCTTTATTATGTTGTTTTTCCTTCTCAGTCACAAGTCTGGATGAGGTGGGCAGGCTTTCTGTGTATAGAGCTGTGGAGCAGTTTTTGCCTGAGTCACAGTGCAGTGCCGCCCTCTCAGCTTTATTTCATGCCTTAGGTCTATGCTCTTTAGGCTCCTGGGTCTCAAGTCTAGTTGTTCTCAGGGTCAAGCCTCCTGGTGGTCCCCTTGTTTGCCCCTCTGCCCAGAGCTACTTTACGAGTCTAAGCGCGCTGCTTCCACAGTCTATCACCCTTCTGCTCTAGGTCTGTGCCCAAGGACCACACTTAAAGTTAGGGCTCAAAGTCCATGTTCTTTTGATTCTTGGGATCTTAAGTCTTGCTGCTCTCAGGAGCAAACCCCTGGTGATCCCAGTTAGTTGCCAACAACTTAGTGACTTAGTGAATGCCCCATGCTTGCTCTAACTCTTGTGAGCTGGCTCTGGGACTGTAGGTAGGTTGGGGGTTGGGGTTGTGGATTGATCAACTCGCATTTTAGTGAGAGCTATTTCACCTCCTTATAGCATGGAAATGCCCAAATCCCATGTACCTCAATGCTGCGCCCTATTGTGGGTTCTCTTCGTTCATCTGGATTTGGTTTTTGTGTCTTTTTGAGGTATCATGTATCATTTGGTTAGGAGAGTTAAGAGCCCTGCTTCTACTCTGCAGCCATCTTAACCTGGAAGTCCAAAATTATGCATTTTAAGCTAGTGTGTTATTGGTCAAATTGAACAGAGAAACATTTTACATTCAGTTGTAGAATGACTGAGAAACTGGGCAGTGACAAAATAACAATGGAATGGAAAGATAAATAATAAAGTTCTTTAATGCAAAAAGCTGACGATTGCAGAAGAAATAACAAGATAAAATTAGTATAGTTCCAGAATTGCTTCAGTTCCCATTGTTAATGGGTCAGTCAGGTGTTGCTGGTTTAGCTCTTCCAAATTTTCATTTTTCTCTTTTTTTCTGCCCTCTTTGGAGAGTGAGTACTTAAATCCAGGGATCAAAAACTACTGGCTACACCTGAGACTTTCTCCCTGTGTTTCAGTCAATCAATCAACAAGTTTTTATTTTGTGTCCACTATGTGCCAGGTAGCATGCTAGGCACTGAGGATATCAATGCAATGAACAAAACAATCCCTCTATGTAATGAAATCCCAGAATGGCTGAGTTTGACACAGACTGTGTAAGATGGCTTTCTGAAGCATAAGGATGTTCTGTTTAGTAGAGTGTTGTCAGCTAGTGCAGCCTGTTATCTAGATCTATTCAGCAATGGTGGAAACTTGGCCCTTTCTGTCTGAACATAGGTTTCCTCACATAACTCCTAAAATGCCTGTTGTGCTTTTTAGAAATTTCATCTCCCTGGTGGTCTTTCAGCCAAAGCCTAACTGAGTCACTGAGATTAGACTTGACATAGTAATTAGGTACATTTTATACATGTAAACACAAGAAAGGCATATACACAGTGAGCCTGATTCTCTCCCCTCCCACACATGGCCCCCTTATGCTTGGTGCTCCTTGCATGATATCCAACTTTGCTTAGCCCACATTCCTGCATGCCAAACTCATCTCCCATAGCGGAGTCATTCTTCATGATGCCAGTTTTGCTAACTCTACCCCTGGATATATGCCCAGAAGACAGTATGACTAGGGTAAAAAGTTTAGTAGAATTCCATTGGCTATATCTGGTGTAAAGGTTTTCTACTGAGCAAAAACTATAATACAATTAAAGAGATATTGGCTATAAAAAAATCAAAGAACCTGGGTTTCAATCCTTAGATACTCCCTGTGTGACTCAGACAGTTCCCTTCTCCATTGTTTCCTCTCCTTTCATATGAAAGGGTTGAACTAGATGGCCTTTGAGGTCCCTTCCAATGCAGGATACATGAGGGCATCTTAACACAAGTGATTCTATAGAAAAAGGAAGGAAGGAAGGAAGGAAGGAAGGAAGGAAGGAAGGAAGGAAGGAA
>NC_058135.1:48659589-48674408 GCF_016433145.1 Gracilinanus agilis
ATATATATATATATATATATATAAAGAGAGACGAAAGGCTGTAGAAAAAAGAAGCTCTTAAAAATAACATTAGCCTGTTACTATTAACATGGTCGAAAGACTCCTACATTTTTAATTCATATAAAGCATTTTCATATTTATCTTTTTGAATGAGAACAAAAGTGAGGCCTTTTTCTTCCTAATTAATTTATTCAGAAATTAAATGAATTTTCCTTTGCTCTAACACAACATTCCTGCACCATGTAATTGTGCAGTTGCAAAGTACATAAACAACTTTGTCTGAAATCAAGCTAATGTGACAAGCAGTGATATAAAATCTAGATACTATTAAAATGGGTTTCATTTTAATTAAAGAGGAGAATACCATTTGGATAAGAAACTTGGAAGATTTAAGTAATATTTCATGCCAGTTTTATTTGTGGCCACAATTTCTCATATCTAAACCAACTTCTTGGTAAGTTTGACCTAACCAGGAGTCACTGGACATCACCTTGACCTCTGTTGATAAACTAGCAACACATATATTGCTTGTCATATTCAAAGAACTAGAATTTTGATTCTCTACAAGGAAGTGAGCCTTCAATCCAGAAACCTTCCTGGACTTCTTTACAAGAATTATGGCCCCCTAATGTTTTTTTCATATATTCTGTTTACCTGCAGTTTTGAAATGGTCTTAGATTGCTGGATCCATACCGAGTATTCTGATTATCTGCCATTGTCGTGATATCACTGTCATTAATTCCTGGGGGATATAGAGACATGACCTTTCTTGAGAAATTTATATTTCATAATAGCATCCCGCACTCTGGGTAATGCACTCTGCAGTACTTTATTGCTTCACAATTTAGCAAAGTTATTTGGTAATCCCCTTTTCCCAAAGCACATTGCCTATTAAGCCATAGCTGGGTACTTAATCAAGCCACGAGGAAATCCCTTATGAAAATCCCTTATTGAAAGGAAATCCCTTATGAAAAGGTTGGCTTTAACAGAGAGTTTTTCTTCTTTTGTCCTTATGTTGTTCTTACCTGTTTCTTCTTCTGTTTTTGCCTTATGATTAGCCCTCAGATTTATATTCACATTTCCTGATACCAATCAAGAAACTTTTTTCCATCCAGGGACAAGAAGAGGTTCTTTTTATACAGTACGCAGAGTCCTGTATTGAGCAATGCCCCTGCTCTAGTGTACCTAAAGGGTCAGTGCAAATACCACCCTCAATCAGGGCACTCTCTTGGCATGCTTTTAACCTTTGGAAATGATGTAGGGATTCATCAATAAATTTCAGCTTTTCTATCTTTTCTTGGGGCAGCTAGGTGGCACAGGACATAGAGTGCTGGGATGGGAGTCAAGAAAACTCATCTTCCTGAGTTCAAATCTGGCCTCAGATACTTACTAGCTGTGTGACCTTGGTTGAGTCATTTACCCTTGCTTGCCTCAGTTTCCTCATCTATAAAGTGAATCAGAGAAGGAAATGGCAAGCTACTCTTTGCCAAGAAAACCCTAAATAAGGTCACAAAGTCAGACACAACTGAATAACAGATTTTTCTTTATCAATATTTTTATTGAAGGTGTGGTGATAATTTATAAAGTGGAAGAGGACCTCAGGCAAAAGGAAATTTTAAATTTTAACACCCACTTGAGTTCCCAGCACAGTTTGATTAAGGCTTTCTTACCATGCCTGGGAACATGGCAAGACATTTTTTTCTGAGAGAGTAATAGGTGGGCAGAAGTTTGTAAATTCTTCTCTGGCCAAAGACAGAGCTCAAAGGAGAATGATTAATGTCCTGCAATTCTTGGAGTTATCCCAAGCTTCCAAAGAAAAGCACTGGTAGTTTTCCATTATGTACTACTAATGAAGTGGGGTTTTTTTTAAAGATATTTAATTGGCTTCTAATCAAAAACAAATTGAAATTTCAAATGATCTCTGATTAATGCTATCAATACTAATTTTAGGCTGACAATCAGGGTCTATATCATATCTTTGCTCAAAAACTCTTATTAGGACACATAAAATACATCCTCAAGGAGAGGAAGCATTATGAGGTGGCTAGGATAGTAGGCTGAGAGGAAGAGGGAATATGATGAACAGTTATCCCCAACAATAGGAGAGGATTAAAATTGCAGAGCTAGGGAGGTAACTTCAAGTTTATTTAACCTAATCCTCTCATTTCACAGTTATAGAAATTGTGGGACCAGTGAGGTTGAGCAGTTTGTTCAAGATGACCCAGGTTCTAAGTAGCTGAGTTGGATTCAAACCCTGTTCGTCATCCTCCAGAAGCAGTAGCACATTCAGCCACAGCACAAATATTAGCATAGGCTCACTGAGAAACAAAGAACCTTTTTACTGGAACACAATTTCTATACCAGTGAAATTAGGATAATAACATCCATTCAACTTTATAGGAAGATATTAAACATTAATGGGTATGATGGCTATTCTTTCAGTGAGAATGAAGTGAAGACTGGCTAAAGGAAAAATTGCCACAAAGGAGTTAAGTAGGGGAAGAATTGGCTGAAAGGCATCTTGGGAAAATGGAAAGGGTATAAGATTTGGTGTCAAACAACCTGAGTTCAAAACCCAAATTTATTACTTATTGTATTTTTGACCTTAGACTAGTCACTTAACTCTGTCTTCCCTTATCTGTGAAAGGAGGAAGTTAAACTTAATGGTCCAAATCTATGAGTCTATGATCAGAGAAAGCTTGGGATTGTTTTTGAACAAGATATGATCAATTTGTATTGTGTAGGAAGTAAAAGAAGGGAAGTATAGGTAGGATGGTTTAAGATTAGAGGAAGGAAAGGCCAACTGGAATAAGGAAAGAGTAGGAGAATGGACTAGATTCACTATTTTTTTTCTTTTAGAAATTGTACATTCTCTTTTTAATATACATATAAAACATAACATATAACAGTAATATAACATGATTTTATTAATTAATTTATGTTTTATTAGTGTAGTGAAATGAGGAAATCTATTCTCCCAAGGATGATTGACATCTACTTGTCTACTTGCAACTTATAGTCATAGCTGGGGCACTGAGAAATTGTGACTTGTTCAGGGCCACACGTTCCAAGTGAGAGAAAAGAAGGGTAACAGAAGTCAAGATAGAAGAACATATCTACTAAGAGGGGAGAAGAAGGCTCCATTCATTCAAAGAATAATTTTGTATCAAAAAAGATAGGTGGGTGATCTAAGTAGCTGGTCATCCAGAGATAATACAGAGGGGATATCAATAGTTCACTGGGAATAATGTCAAAGTGTGTCTGTGCCATAATTTAAGAACCAGGGAAGAAAATCATTTGATTTAACTTTTCAAGATGCAATGATGTGACAAATTTAAATAAGTTTAGAGAGAAGACATGATTGCTGGAAGGCATTTGCAATGATACTGCTAAACAACCACAGGATGAATTCAGCATATTCAATTTCAGAAAGAAATGGAAATATAGAACATAGGAGGAGGAGTTGCTGAAATGGCACTAGAACATTATTGATAGTCCAAATAAGATATTGAGATAGATTTACAGCCAAGGTAGGAGAGTTTTGCTGAGGAACATTCTTTAGGAATTTTTTTAAACTTTGGTGCCCTACAAAGAAGGTATTTTAAGCCAGTGATCTCTAAACTATTTTTGTTAGCACAGATCAATGAAAACAAATTTTGAGCACACATCTTCCACGTCTGTATAGATGCTCACTTGTAAATCTACCCATGGGCTGCTGTACAAATAATTATTCACAAAATAAAAATTTACACAAAAATAAAAATTAAGAAGGATGAGATAAATATGAAATAAGCTTTGATGTGGGCATAACGGATAGAATATCAGGCATAGAGTTGGGAAGACCTTGGTTCAACTCCTAGCTATGTGGCCTTGCCTACCCCTTGTCCTTCTGTCTTAGAGTTGTTACTAAGATAGAAAGTAAAGGTTTTTTTTTAATAGCATTTGATCCTAGAGTCTGAAATTTATTGAATAAGGGATTCCCCTGTACTTTAGGAAAAGTCACTTAGGCATCTTTGTGGAGAATTGATCAGAGTATGAAGAGGCTTGAAACAAGGAAGCCAACTGGGAAGCTTTTTTTGTAGTCAACTGAAGGGATGATAAAGGCCTGACCCAGAATTGTGACTATGGGATTAGAGAGAACAGAGAGAGAGAGATGAAAGATAGAAAGATAGAAATGACAATATTGACAACTGATTGGATATTGTTGGTGTGGTAAAGAACAATGCAAATGAAAGATGACACTGAGGTTGTAAAGTGGATTACTAGTAGGATGATGGTGCCTTAAACAATGATGAGAAGAATGTTATATTTGGGGAGAAAGAATGCAAGGAGTATGGAGTTTGACAATGTAAATCACCACCCATCCATTGCTGCTCATCTCATTTGCCTCACTTTTTCCCTCCCAAAAGGAAAAGGTAGAGAGTGATCATCCATCACTGTGCAGTAGGAAGCCCACTCTGAGGGGTACCCACCACAGCCCTGAGACTAGTGTAGATGGGTATGCTGAAGGGAGTGAGAGAAATTTTCCTAGCAGCTATTGAGATGATGGCTTGGGTAGTGGTTAAGGTTACAGTTCCCTAAGGGACTGATGACTGCCCCAGACTGGAAAGAGATGGTCATCTTGTCAGAGGGAGGGAGTGGAATTAGAGAGATAAGTAAGATAAGTAAATCAGTGTGGTTGCAGATAGGAACAAAGCTCATTATTATAAAAAGAGTGGAATACTCTCTTCTCAACTTCTGATTGACTTGCCTTTGTGATGAGGATATGGAGTCTAGACTCAGTGCTGAAGACTCTTTCTTAGCAAATGTACAATCCCTCCCCGCCATTATCATTTCAGGCTTGCTTAAAGCCTGCTCAAGTGCAGTTGAGAGAGGGTGAAAAATGGAGGTCTAATCAGCACACAGTACAAGGGCATTTAGTAACTTCACCAACCTTGCTCCAATCTGCTTTTCAAGATTGATTATATATTGTTCCTCTACACTCCCTCTGTGATCTAGCCAAACGGGACAGCTGACTGTTTCTCACAAATAGCATTTTATTTCCTATCTCAGTGACTTTGCTTACACTAGTGCCCCATGCCTGCAATGACCTTCTTGCTCACTTCCAAATCTCTTAGAATCCCTAATTACCTCTCAAGCCCATATACATGCTATATGAAGCCTTTCCTGGCCACCCTGCTCTAGCTGCTAGCGTTTTTCCCCACCAGATCACCTTATATTTATCTTGTGTATGAGTGTATTTTATTTCATATTTATATTATAGCATTATAGCATAATAATATAGTATTAAAGTACAATATTGTTTAATTGATTAATAATTATTAATTATGTATAATTGTTTTGGATAACAACTATAATTTTATAAATATATTACATATGACATATAATATATAATGTAAATATATTATAATGAATTATAATTACAATTATATTCTTATTCTCTAATTATGTTAATCTTATTATTTGATGTAATAGCATTTTATTATAATATAATATAATTTATATTATTCTTATTATTTATCAATTATACAAGTTCATATTGCCTCTATGAATGCCATACTTCTAAGATTACCTCTCATTTACATCACTCATATACATAATAGTTTGCACATTGTCTCCCCCATTAGGATATGAACTCCTTGAAAGCAAGGACTGCGTGATTTTTGATTTTGTATCTCCAGTACCTAGAACAGAGCCTGATAGATAGCAGATGCTGAAAACTTTGTCATTGATTGAGTGATGTCCTTTGGGACACTTTGTAGCTTGTATCAAGTCAAATAAGAAAGACATAGAAGTAACAGGGGTCAGCATCCCTGAAATCCATTCAGAGAAAAAGAGGAAGACAAAAGCAAAGTCTAAAGGCAAGAAGGAAGAGAGAAGAGATCACAAACTTCAGGATTTTTTTTTAAGTTAGATGGATGCTACAAGTGAGAAAACAGGAAGAAAAGGAAAGAAAAGAAAGAAAAGAACAATGGAACAGATTTTCTGGGAAAATAAGAATGATATATTAGAAAGGCTTAGCTAACAGGATGAACCAAACTTCTCTTGTAGAGAAGGCAATCCAAATATGTGTGTATGTGTGTGTGTGTGTGTGTATGTGTATTCTGAACAATGGGGGGAGGTAGGAAGGGTATCCTGATTAATTTCTGAATTACACACTAAACTGAAACTAGATTTATTTGAATTTTCACAAAATAATTCAATTTTTGTATTTGGAAATGATTTTAAATGGCTTGTTATCTTTAACAACTCAGAATTTGGCACCTTTTGTTCATAATCCTGACCAATCAGATGTACCTTTAAGTCCCAGAAATATATCCTATCCCAGCACACTTTTTCCATTCTACTAGTGTCTGGTTTTCCAGATTTTACCACTCTTCTCACTATCAGCCTTTGAAGCTATCCTCTACAGTTACAAACTAATCTCTTCAATGGATTACAATCCATATTGCATAAAATTAGCATATTCTTGTTGAATTGTCCCACTGATACCTTATTATCTTTCTAATCTGCAATCATTCATGCCACATAATTTCTGATGTTGTAGTTTCTGTGCTTAAAATAATTCCATATGCCATTAAGTCGTTGTTGGTTTTTTTAATAATAGGCTCACTCTTTTCAACTTTCAGTCTTTGCTATTATCATGAGTCTTATTTATGTTCCTGTCCCCAGATTCCATATTTCCTATCCAAATGGTCATGGACCTTCTCCAAAAAAACATCTAATATGAGTTGATGGTTTGACTACCATATAATATTACACTATATGGTGTGTTATTAGCACTTGTGGCTACTATTTGTCTTCCTTTTTTTTTAATTCTGAGTTAACTGGAGTTTTCTCAAAATACTCTTATTAATGTCAATTTGCCTCTATTAACTAACTTCTCATCTGTGAGAGTTTTTACGATGTGATTTCTATTCTTTGTTTGAAAATGCTGCCCCACTTAGAATTTAAGAACTGTGTACATCCTTCAATAATTTTCAGAAAATGGTTAAGATTTTATTTTCTTTCCTTCTTATCGTATTCCTTTAAGTACAAGGCCTTTGTTTAACTCTAGCTGCATTACTAATGACTGTGATCTAACTAGGTTGTGTCTGGATCTTTCTTGTGTACCCATATGCTTAATATTAGTTACAGTAAATCAATATTTTATTGCTTACAATGAAATTAATCAAAATTATATCACAGACTGAGAAATGCAAACATACCATAAAACTATTTTTAAAACACTTTTTTTTCTCTAAACATCCCTCTGAACACTAGAGTATCCAATAAATATTGGGTGTATGATCTCTATCTAATGCATCCCTGCCAGTGCAAAAGTTACCCCCTAATAAAATCCAGAATAAAAAACTTCACCAAAGACTGTTGTCTTTGTGGAGAAAAATTGAGACTGGTGAAACCTGACTCAATGTAACATTTATGCCTAGGGTTAGCCACTCACTCACACTGTATTGTACTACATACTTTTCCCATGGGCAAATGGGCAATTAATTCATTCTCTCACTCACTCCAATCACTTCTTCCTCTAGCAAGTCTCAGTTTTCAGAGAAGAGTCATCATCTGTTTACACTCAAAATTTTTCATGGTGTTTGAAAAAATCCTATTGCATACACTTCCCCAAACTCTCCCTATTTATCACTTCAACACTTAAGTCCCCACTAATATGTTTCTATTTACACCAACCAGTCACTCACAATGATTGTAATTTGGGTCTTAAATATAACCATTTACTTAGCAATGATAGCAACATCAATAATAAAGATAAAAAATAATACAGGTGCATATATTAAAATAACTGAATGAATAGTAATAAAATACTTTAAAATCTACATGTAAACCTAAATGCTCACTTCACTTTACACTCCTGTCAGTTACCAAACTGAGCTTCCTAAAGTATTGGCATGACCATAGGGGAACACCTTGACCATCCCAACTCAATACACTGTGAGAACTCTTTAATCTAGGATCAAAGAGAAAAACCATCTCTGAATTTTGAAGCCCTTCACAACCTGACTCTTTCTTACCTTTATATGTAATTCTCTCTTTATAATCTATGATTGAGAGATGTTGGCCTTTTTGCTATTCTTTTAATATGATGCTCCATCTCCAAATCAAGCTCTCTACAATGCCTCAAATACTCTCCCTCCTCATCTCCATTTCCTGGCTTCTGTGGTTTGTTTGAAGACTCAGATGAAATCTCACTTTCAAGAAGCCTTTCTTGGCTCAGCCATTCCCTCATTGCTAGTGAGAAAGCTGATGTTTCCATCTTAGATTATCTCCTTATTACACTATATATGCATATATATTTACATATATTAACTCTGCTTTTGTTCTTGAAAGGCAACATATCTAAAGGTGTGTAGAGGGAGGGAAAGAATAAATCTGGAAACATTTGGACATAAATTCTTTCCTTACCCATAAGTCTGATAGGTAAACTATCCCCTGCTTTCTTAATTTGTTTATGGTATCATCCTTTATTTTTAATCCATGTATCCATTTTGACTTTATCTTAGTATATGACACTTAGTATAAGGTGTTGTTCTGGGTTTAAATTCTGTTTTCTATTTTTCCCAGCAGTTTTTGTCAAATACTGAATTTTTTCTAAGAGGTTGGATATTTGGTTTAGAAAGGATAAGAATTGAGTACAAAGGAGAGAGGTCAAGGGATCCTGGAAATAAGAAATCTTCCTCCCTGTTCATTTTGACCTGCCTCTTTCAACATGGCAACTAAGGGTGAAGTGGAGAGAGCTCTGGGTTTAAACTTAACAAATCTCAAGCTCAAATTCGGCTTCCAAACACTCACTGGCTGTATGACTTTGGATCAATTACTTCATCCCTGTTCTCTTCATTTTCCTCAATTATAAAAAGGAGATAATAATAGTACCTATCTCACAGGATTGTTTTGAGGATCAAATTAGATATTAGTAGAAGGTTTAGCATAGTCCCTTGCACATAGTACATGCTTTAGAAATGTTTATTCTTTTCTTTCTTTCTCTATGCCCCTTTACCACTGAAAGAGAGCAGGAGAGGGGGCAGCTGGGTAGCTCAGTGGATTGAGAGTCCTAGAGACAGGAGGTCCTAGGTTCAAATCCGGCCTCAGACACTTCCCAGCTGTGTGACCCTGGGCAAGTAACTTGACCCCCATTGCCCACCCTTACCACTCTTCCACCTAGGAGCCAATACACAGAAGTTAAGGGTTTAAAAAAAAAAGAAAAAGAAAGAGAGCAGGAGAGTAGAGATCTACAAAAATAAACCATTAAGATCTGAGGAGGTTCCGGGTTAAGATGGCGGCAGAGTAAAAAGCAGCTCTTAACCTCTGTTGTGTGCAGATGCAAAGCATGGAATCCCTGCAAAGGTACATGGAGGGCCTCACCCAGAATTCCAGGGGACCCCCCTGGAGAACTTTGGGTGAGGGGCAGTTGAGAAGGGTTGGAGACAGTTAATTTGTTGGATTGGATGTGAGCAGACACTCTGCTTGTTTCTCCTGACTTGGGGTTTCACCTGAGGTGGCCATTGTAGCATAAGCTAGTGATTTCTACTCATAGGGTTAGCCTATTTGTTATTACTATTCTTCATTAATTTAATTATATAATTACTTAGTGATTAGAGAATAAGATATTTATCTATAGCAAGAGAGCCAGTTTTAGTTAAGTGTTTCCTCCCCTCCAGTGAGGAGGGGGAAGGGGCATCAATTTAACAGTTCAGGGTCACCTTTCCTTTATCCTAAAACCTTCATTAACTTCTCTAATTTTCCTTGTTAATTCCTAATATAACTTTTACCTTCAAATCTGTGCCTGATAATTATTTGGGAAGATACTTACAATTCAGTATGTACATTTGGGTTGAATCCTGTTGGCTGCCAGTTTAAGATCTCCTCTATCCTCAACAGTTAGATAAATAATTTCTATATACTCATCATACTGACCTGGGAGGAATATAAGTATAAGAAAGGAACATCAGTTGGGGTTTCAGTCATAACTGAAACTTGCCAGAGGAATCTTATTCCTGTCTTCATTACAAACTGAAGCAGAAGCAGTTAGAGGGGGTAGGGGTTTGAGAATCAGGAGTGTTTTACTCCCTCCATTCTTCACTGTAGCCTATCAATCTCTGGCTCTTAACTTAAAGCTCTATTTGGCCGTGACACATTTATCTGCTTCTCCAAACTATCTGTTATTATCATCATAACAGTTTTGGCCAGCCAGCCTAGGATTCGTACTATAGGACCTAGTGGAGAAGAGATAAGATGGCCAACATGTTAAATAGAGCAATCATTACCTTGGGGTGCTCTGCTGTTTTAATTTATGGGATTTGGCAAAACTGTGCTACATTTTGGTTTGTCACTGTTCCCCAATTTTTAGGTCAATAATAGAATTTTATGACACTTACCTATGGCTAACAATTACAGTTGGAGAGGCATTGACTTATGTACAAACAGGCATAGCCATGACTGCCACTGGCTATGGGGCCCTAATGATTTTAAGACAGATACTGGCTTTTACTTTTGGAAACACTAAAGTTACTGACCCGGCTATGGAAAAAATGTTGGAGTATATGAAAACACTAATAGAAATTAACAAACAAATAAGGGAAGGGAAAGAACTTGATGCTAGGACAATTATGCTGCTGGAAATCATAGAAAGCACGGTCACAACAAAGAAAGAGATTATAAAGGACAACCAAGAAAAGCAAGAAGTTGCAGGGGCAGAGTCAGCTCCTGTAACAATACTTCCTATTACAGACAGAACAATAGTACAAATGGATGCTGGGATTATACATATTAAAGGCTATAAACCATTTACTGGAGGGGATCTAGAGATTTTAAAAAGGAGGGTCCCTCAGTTCTTCGTAAATCCACATAAGGCAATAAAAGAATTCAAACAGGCAGTCAGGCTGTATAATCCGAATTTTGAAGATGTGGAACTCTTATTAACAGAACTATCTACCCCGAGTGAAAAAGCTAAATTTCTTGCAGAAATAAGGAACAATCCCAACCTAGCATCATGGCCTGAGAAACATCAAGATCTAGAGCTGTCCTGTCATGCAAACATTACATATCTTAGGCGATGCAGGGAGGACTTGGCAGAGGCGATGAGACTCCATGCCAAATGATCAAATGCATGGGGCTCATTTGAAAAGTTAAAGCAGGGGGAGGAGGAACATCCAAGCTTATATCTAGACAGACTGCTGGAAGCTGGAGAGACTATCCTAGGGTTCAGGGACATGACTGCTGAAGACAACATTCAGCATATCAGGAGGTAATTTGTGAAAGGGAGTCAAAATTACATTCAAACCTATTTTAGACTGCATTGCCCACAATGGGAGACCATGCCCATTGAGGAATTGAGAAAGACAGCAGCTTATGTCCATGACTCAAAGGATAGTGACTCTAAAACATCTAGAAACTCTGAAAAAGATGGAGAGATTGCTGAGCTTAAAAAGCAATTGAGGGAAGCTCAGAAGGCCAGGGCGGTGGAAGAAATAAAAAATATGGCTCTGATGTCCACCAATCTCCTGACCGTAACACACAAGACTCCTCAAGGGGACATAAAAACAAGTCCAGACAAACGGAGGAACCCCACAACAGGGTGCAGCGTGGAAGGTACATGGAATCGGGACATTTCCATGCTATGCTCTCACTAAATCGCGGGCTGAGCAACCACCCCCACCCCCCATCCCCTCCACACACAACACCTATAACGCCAAAGCCAGCTAAAAAGAAATAGAGCAAGTTTGGGGCACCCATCGAGTCATTGGCAGCTCCAGGGCCTGTTCCTGAGAGCAGCAAGATTTAGGTCCCCAAAAAGCTAAAGAACGCACACAAATTTTGAGCGCGGGCTCAGAGCGCAGGTACTGGTGGAGGCGAGGGTGGAGACAGACTCAGCCGCGAGCTAAGGCTCTGAAATCCTGAGTGGGGAACCAGTGCAGAGGGGTATACAACTGTGGAAGCAGTGCCCTGAGACTTGTAAAGAAACCTCCAGCAGAGGATCAAGCAATGGGGTCCACCAGGGGTCTTGACCTTGGAAAAAACCAGACCTCAGACCTCAGGAGCCAAAAGACCGCAGAGAGTCGCTGAGCGTGAGGATAAAGCTGAGAAGCTGCTGGGATAATAATGATGGCTACCCAGACTCAGGCAGTTCAGAAGAGAAAGATAAACAACAAGAAAAAGAAGTCTTTAACACTCGACAACTTTTACACAGAGAAAATCCAGACAACCGAGCAAACAGAGGAGGAGAACAAACAAGCATCCAGACCCTCCTAAAATAAGGAAAATGGGTCACAAGCTATGGAAGAGTTCAAAACTGAGATTTTGAGGAAGATGGAAGAGATCTGGCAAGAAAATAACAGTTCAAGGTAGAATCTTGCAATTGGAAAGTGAGGCTCAGAAATCAAATGAACTGATAAGCAAATTGAACGCCAGAAATGACCAGAGTGAAAAGGAAAACCAGAAGATTATAGCTGAAAACCAAAAGATCATAGCTGAAAACTGAAAAATTATAGCCAAAAACCAGTCCCTAAAGGCTAGAATTGAGCAATTAGAAGCTAATGATCTCTCAAGACAACAAGAACAAATAAAACAAAGTCAAAAGACTGATAAAATAGAAGGAAACATGAAATATCTCAATGAGAAAGTGACAGAACAAGAAAACCGGTCTAGAAGAGACAATTTGAGAATCATTGGTCTTCCAGAAAAACTAGAAATTAATAGATAGGTGGACTCCATACTAAAAGAAATAATTCAGCAAAATTGCCCTGAAGTCCTACAACAAGAGGGCAATATAGACATTGAAAGGATCCATAGAATACCCGCAACATTCAATCCAGATAAGAAAACGCCCAGGAATATAATTGCCAAATTCAAGAGATTCCAAGCAAAAGAAAAAATATTATAAGAAGCCAGAAAGAGATAATTCAAATAACAAGGAGCACCAATCAGGATCACACAGGATCTGGCAGCCTCCACGCTAAAAGACCTCAAAGCTTGGAATACGATATTCAGAAAGGCAAGAGAGCTGGGCCTACAACCATGGATCAACTACCCATCAAAATTGACTATATATTTCCAGGGGAAAGTATGGGCATTCAACAAAATTGAAGATTTCCAAGTATTTGCACAGAAAAGACCAGGGCTAAATGGAAAGTTTGATATTCAACCACAAAAATCAAGAGAAACATGAAAAGGTAAATAAGAAACAGAGGGGAAAGAAAGAAAACTCATAATTTTTAAATTTGCCTTTTTAAGGGCCTTAGTAAGATCTAATTATCTGTATTCCTATGTAGAGAAATGTTATGTATAATTCTCTGTAGTGAACTCTATTCACTATTATAGTATTCACTATTATAGTAATCAGAAGAATAATTCACAGGGAGAGGGTGGAACTCTAAATGCTCTAAGATGACATGGGGGGTGGGAAAGAGCGGGTGAATAGTAGGGGACACCAAGAGAAACTTGAGTGAATAAGAAAAATAGGATATTCTATTTCACACAAAGAGGGCATGGGAAGGAGAGGGGACAAATACTATTATAAGAAGGAGAGGAAGAGAGTATTAAGAGGTAATAATCAAACCTTACTCTCAGTGTAATCAACCCGGAGAGGGAAGAGTAGTTTTACTATCCATTGGAACATAAAACTCTTATCTAACCCTTCAGAGAAAGTCAGAAGGGATAAACCAAGGTGAGCACGGGGGTGGGGAGGTCAAAAAAATGAAGAGGAGAAGAAGGGGGAGGGAATTCATGAGGCCCTTAAAAACAAAAAGAGGGGGTAGAAATAAGGGAGGAGGTAGAAAGAGAAATTAATCAAGGGTGGGGATAAGGGATAGTGGCTTAATAGCAAACCACTGGTTTAAAAGGAAATAGTATAAGAAATAGTACAAGGGGGTAGGAATAGGAGAGGATACGAAAATGTCAGCAAATGCACAACTGATGATCATAACTCTGAATGTGAATGGGATGAACTCACTCATAAAACGGAAGCAAATAGCAGGGTGGATTAGAAACCAAAATCCTACCATATGTTGTCTAAAAGAAACACATATGAGATGGGTGGACATACACAAGTTTAAGGTTCAGGGCTTGAGCAAAATCTTTTGGGTGTCAAATGAGAAAAAGAAGGCAAGAATGGCAATGGTGATTTCTGAAAAAGCCAAAGTAAAAATAGATATGATTAAAAAAGACAGGGAAGGTTATTACATCCTGATTAAAGGCAGTATAAACAATGAGGAAATAACACTGCTCAATATGTATGCACCAAGTGGCATAGCATCCATAAAGGAGAAACTGGCAGAGCTCAAGAAGGAAATAGATAGTAAAACCATATTAGTGGGAGATCTAAATATTCCTCTTTCAGATCTAGATAAATCAAACTGAAAAATAAATAAGAAAGAGGTAAGAGAGGTGAATGAAGTCCTAGAAAAATTAGATTTAATTGATATGTGGAGAAAAATAAATAGGGACAAAAAGGAATACACCTTCTTTTCAGCTGCACATGGCACATTCACAAAAGTTGACCATGTTATAGGGCATAGAATCATTGCAAACAAATGCAAAAGAGCAGAAATAATAAATGTAACCTCAGATCATAATGCAATAAAAATAATAATTAATAATAATAATAATAATTAGCACCTGGGCAGGCAAATCAAAAGCTAATTGGAAATTAAATAATATGATTCTCCAAAACCAATTTCTCAAAGTATAAATCATAGAAACAATCAACAATTTCATTGAAGAAAATGACAATGATGAGACATCCTACCAAACTCTGTGGGATGTGGCCAAAGCAGTACTCAGGGGGAAATTTATATCCTTGAGTGCATATA
>NC_058135.1:48674492-48674801 GCF_016433145.1 Gracilinanus agilis
GAAGAAAACCAAATTGACAGTATCAAAGATGAAAAGGGATACCTCACCTCTAATGAAGGGGAAATTAAGGCAATCATTAAAAACTATTTTGCCCAATTTTATGGAAATAAATATAACAATTTAGGAGATATGGATGAATATTTACAAAAATATAAATTGCCTAGATTAACAGCAGAAGAAATAGAATACCTAAATAATCCCATATCAGAAAAAGAAATTGAACAAGCCATCAAAGAACTCCCTAAGAAAAAATCGCCAGGGCCTGATGGATTCACAAGTGAATTCTATCAGACATTCAAAGAGCAACTA
>NC_058135.1:48688405-48730160 GCF_016433145.1 Gracilinanus agilis
GGGGTGGGGGGTGGTGAATGTTCCCAGCATAGGGACATGTTCATGAAAGTTCAAAGAAAGTCAGGAATAGAGCCAGCAGGTGAAGGAAGGAAGGCCAATCTTGGCCCCTAAACAAAATGAATGCTCCAGGAAGAACTCATCAATAAGATAAATGGAAGGCCTTGATATTCCAGAGTGAGGAGGCCACAAGTATAGTAGGATGTTCTAGTGTGAGGAGTCCCCAGGATATGAAAGAAGACCCCAAATGAGTTAGCATTAAAGTTTGAAGTCTACAGAAATTTAGAAACAAGACCAAAAGGAAAATGTCCCTTGAGTCTACCTCCATCAAGCCCCACTCAAAATACTACTACACTATAAATTAGTACAAGACTCCAGAATGGTCCCCATTGGTGGTGGAGATGGAGGTATCAGAGATGGAAGTTCACAGTGCATTATTCTCTATTGGTTCACATGTGTGTCCTTTTTCTTAACTGGTCCCAGCCAGTGTAGTAAGGTAAATCACACAGGAGAAGGCAAATTGCTATGAACTTTCTCTGAATCATTTTAGAATAGAAAATAGGAATTTGAAGTGTGAGCCAAGAAATAGTCATTTTTATAGATATTTGAGTAATTACATAGGGAGGAGATAATTAGCTAACTGCAAGGGGTATTGTGTTGGAGGGTCTTTATTTTCTAAAAGCTTGGGTGTGAAATTTCTACTCCTTTTGTTATTGTTGTTGTTCAGTCATGTCCAGTTTTTCAGGACACTATTTGGGTTTTCTTGGCAAAGATTCTGGAGTGGTATGCCATTTCTTTCTCCAGTTCATTTTACAGTCCTTTAGTAGTTAAATAAAAGAGTTCATTGATTTGATGCTGGGGTAGATGATGGTCACCTTGGGCTCGTTCCAAGTACTGAAATTCTCAGATTCCTCTTGGGTGAAGATAAGGCAACCTATACCTACATGGGGTTAAGATGAACATTTCATATAGAAATAAAGCACTTGTGTAGTCTAGAATATTTTCAGTACCTCTTAGAAAATAGGTCTTTTATCCAATGAGAGGTTCTCTGATACTCTAGAATGCTTTGTGTATGGTGGACACTATGAACAGACATAGTCCTTGCCATCAAGGAGATTTTGAATCTTCAGTTTTTCAAGAATCATAGAATCTTAGATATGTCACTGACATTAGGGATCTAATCTAACCTTCTACCCCTTCCAGCACTCCCTTTTACAATATGTCCCACAGAGAATACTTCCCTTACAACTTAGCCGTGGCTGTTGCCATGGAGAACAGCGAGGGAGCAGAGACATGGGACTACTGGACTAAACAGAGATGAAAGGAATCTGGAAGGATGGGCAAACCACTCATGGCTAGCATAAACCGAGAGAGAGAGAGAGAAAGAGAGAGAGAGAGAGAGAGAGAGAGAGAGAGAGAGAGAGAGAGAGAGAGAGAGAGAGAGAGAAACACATAGCCCTGAAGAACAGTATAAGAGAACCCTTTTTTCAAGCTTAATATTTTGTTCCTTAGTACTAAATTCCTTTAGCCAAATGCAATTCTTTAAAAACAAAGCAAGTGAGTAGGGGTGGTTCCGGGTTAAGATGGCAGCAGAGTAAAAAGCAGCTGCTTGACTTCTCCTAACCCACGCATATAGGACTCCTCAAGAAGACATAAAAACAAATACAGAGCAAAGAAGGGACCCCACAACAGGGCAAAGCATCGGAGGTACTTGGAAACAGGGCATTTCCATGCTATAAAGGGGTGAAACAGCTCTCATGAAAAAACACAAGCGGAGCAACCCCCTCCCCCACCCCACACTACCTACAGGACCAAAGCCAGAGCATGGAAGTCAGAGCAGGTTTGGGGCACCCATTGGGTCATTGGCAGCTCACCAGGGCTTGTTCCTGGAGCAGCAAGACTTGGGACCCCCCTGGGAGGCTGAAGAACTCTCAGAGTCTGAGCGCAGACCCTGAGCCCAGACCCTGAGCCCAGGCGCAGGCAAAGGAGCTGACAAAGGCCCCGGCTGAGGCACGGATTAAAGCGAGGACTGGGGCTCGGACAAAGGGGCTGATTCTGAGTGCAGGAGCGGACCTTGAGTGGGGACCCAGTGCAGAGAGCTGCTTGACTGCAGAAGCAGCAACCTGAGACTGTTAAAGGAGCTTCAGGCAGAAGAACGAACAAGGATACCACCTTGCTTGTCCCAAAACAACTAGACCTGAGATCTCATGAATTGCTAAAGAGCCTCAGACAGATCCTGGGCTCAAGCATAAAGCTGAGAGGGAACTCAGCTTACAATGGCAAGCCAGAATCATCAGGAAAACCAGAAGAGAAAGATGATGAAGAAAAAACCTTTAACACTTGACAACTTTTACACAGAAAAAATCCAGACAACAGAGGAAACAGTAGAGGAGAACAAACAATCCAAACCTTCCCAAAACAATGAAAATGGGTCACAAGGTCTTGAAGAGTTCAGATCTGAGATCATGAGAAAGATGGAAGAGATCTGGCAAGAAAATAACAGTTTAAAAGGCAGAATTTCACAATTGGAAAGTGAGGTAAGTAAATCAAAGACCAGAAATGACCAGATTGAAAAGGAAAACCAAAAGATTGTAGCTGAAAACCAGTCTCTAAAGGCTAGAATTGGGCAATTAGAAAAAGATGCCCCCAAATCAAAAGAATGAATAAGCAAATTGGAGATCAAAATCAAACAGCTGGAAAACAAGTCAGACCAAACTGAAAAGGAAAATCAAAAGCTTATAGCAGAAAACCAGTCTCTAGAGACAAGAATTGGGCAAGTAGAAGCCAATGATCTATCAAGACAGCAAGAACAAATAAAACAAAGTCAAAAGACAGATAAAATAGAAGGAAACATGAAATATCTCAATGAGAAACTGATAGATCAAGAAAACTGGTCTAGAAGAGACAACCTGAAAATCATTGGTCTTCCTGAAAAACCAGAAATTAATAGAAATTTGGGCTCCATACTAAAAGAAATTATTCAGCAAAATTGCCCTGAAGTTCTACAACAAGAGGACAATATAGACATTGAAAGGATCCATTCATCACCCTATACACTAGACAATAAGAAGACAACCCCCAGGAATATAATAGCTAAATTTAAGAGCTTCCAACTACAAGAAAAAATATTACAAGAAGCCAGAAAGAGACAATTCAAATATCAAGGACCACCAATCAGGATCACACAGGATCTGGCAGCCTCCACACTAAAAGACCACAAGGCTTGGAATATGATATTCAGAAAGACAAGAGAACTGGGTTTACAACCAAGGATCACCTACCCATCAAAACTGACTACATTCTTCCAGGGGAAAGTTTGGGCATTTAACAAGATAGAAAATTTCCAAGCATTTGCACAGAAAAGACCAGGACTAAATGGAAATTTTGATATCCAACCACAAAAATCAAGAGAAACATGAAAAGGTAAATAAGAAACAGAAGGGAAAGTAAGAATACTCATATTTTTTTTTAAATTTGCCTCTTTAAGGGCTTCAATAAGATCTAATTATTGGCACTCCTATGTGGGAAAATGTTATGTATAATTCTCTGTAGTGAACTTTGTTCACCATTATAGCATTCACTATTATAATAATTAGAAGAATTATTCATAGGGAGAGGTGAGAATACTAAATGGTCTAAGATAATATGGGTGGGAAGGAAAGAGGGGGATGAATAGTAGAGGACACCAAGAGAATCTTGAAGGAATAAGAAAAATAAGATATTCTATTACACACAAAGAGGGCATGGGAAGGAGAAAGAATAAATAATATCATAAGAAGGAGAGGAAGAGAGCATAATCAAACCTTACTCTCAGTGTAATCAACCCAGAGAAGGAAGAGTAGCTTTATTATCCATCTGGATAAAAAACTCTATCTAACCCTACTGAGAAAGTCAGAAGGGATAAACCAAAGGGAGCAGGGGAGTGGGGAGGCCAAAAAAGGGAGGGGAGAAGAAGGGGCAGGGAATTCATTTGGTCTTTAAAAAAACAAAAAGAGGGGAAAAACAAGGGAGGGGGCAGAAAGGGAAGTCACTCAAGGGAGGGGATAAGGGATACAGGCTCAAAGCAAACCACTGGTGTAAAAGAAAATAGTGTAATAAGAAGGAGTAGGTCTAGGGGAGGATACAAAAATGTCAGTGAATACACAACTAACAATTGTGACTCTGAATGTGAACGGGATGAACTCTCTCATAAAACGGAAGCAAATAGCAGAGTGGATTAGAAGCAAAAAATCCTACCATATGTTGTCTAAAAGAAACACATATGAGAAGGGTGGACATACACAAATTTAAGGTTCAGGGCTTGAGCAAAATCTTTGGGGCATCAAATGAGAAAAAGAAGGCAGGAGTGGTGATCATGATCTCTGACAAAGCCAAAGTAAAAATAGATATGATTAAAAAAGGCAGGGAAGGTCATTACATCCTGATTAAAGGCAGTGTAAACAATGAGAAAATAAAACTGCTCAATATGTATGCACCAAGTGGCATAGCATCCAAATTCATAAAGGAGAAACTGGCAGAGCTCAAGAAGGAAATAGATAGTAAAACCATACTAATGGGAGATCTAAATATTCCTCTTTCAGATCTAGATAAATCAAACCAAAAATTAAATAAGAAAGAGGTAAGAGAGGTGAATGAAGTCCAAGAAAAATTAGATTTAATTGATATGTGGAGAAAAATAAATAGGGACAAAAAGGAATACATCTTCTTTTCAGCTGCACATGGTACATTCACAAAGATTGACCATGTAATAGGGCATAGAAACATTGCAAACAAATGCAAAAGAGCAGAAATAATAAATGTAACTTTCTCAGATCATAATGCAATAAAAATAATAATTAGCAAGGGCACCTAGACAGGAAAATCAAAAACTAATTGGAAATTAAATAATATGATTCTCCAAAACCAGCTAGTCAAAGAAGGAATCATAGAAACAATCAACAATTTCATTAAAGAGAATGACAATGATGAGATATCCTATCTAACTCTGCGGGATGCAGCCAAGGCAGTACTCCGGGGGTAATTAATATCCTTGAGTGCATATATTAACAAACTAGGGAGGGCAGAGATTAATGAATTGGGCATGCAACTTAAAAAATTAGAAAGCGAGCAAATTAAAAATCCCCAGATGAAAACTAAATTAGAAATACTAAAAATCAAGGGAGAAATTAATAAAATCGAAAGTAAAAGAACTATTGAATTAATCAATAAGACTAGAAGCTGGTATTTTGAAAAAACAGATGAAATAGACAAAGTACTGGTCAATCTAATTAAAAAAAGGAAAGAAGAAAACCAAATTGACAATGTCAAAGATGAAAAGGGAGACCGCACCTCTAATGAAGGGGAAATTAAGGCAATCATTAAAAACTATTTCGCCCAATTATATGGCAATAAATATAGCAATTTTGGAGATATGGGTGAATATTACAAAAATATAAATTGCCTAGATTAACAGCAGAAGAAATAGAATACCTAAATAATCCCATATCAGAAAAAGAAGTTGAACAAGTCATCAAAGAACTCGCTAAGAAAAAATCGCCAGGGCCTGATGGATGCACAAGTGAATTCTATCAGACATTTAAAGAACAACTAATCCCAAAACTACACAAATTATTTGATATAATAAGCAAAGAAGGAGTCCTACCAAATTCCTTTCATGACACAAATATGGTACTGATTCCAAAGCCAGGTACATCAAAAACAGAGAAAGAAAACTATAGACCAATCTCCCTAATGAACATAGATGCAAAAATCCTAAATAGAATACTAGCAAAGAGACTCCAGCAAGTGATCAAGATCATCCACCATGAACAGGTGGGATTTATACCTGGAATGCAAGGATGGTTCAACATTAGGAAAACCATCCACATAATAGACCATATCAACAGTCTAACAAACAAAAATCACGCAATTATCTCAATAGATGCTGAAAAAACCTTTGACAAAATACAGCACCCATTCCTATTGAAAACAATGGAAAGTATAGGAATAGAAGGTCCTTTCCTAAAAACAATAAACAGTATATACCTAAAACCATCAACAAACATCATATGCAATGGGGATAAATTAGAAGCCTTTCCAATAAGATCAGGAGTGAAACAAGGATGCCGATTATCTCTTCTATTATTTAACATTGTACTAGAAACACTAGCAGTAGCAATTAGAGAAGAAAAAGAAATTGAGGGTATTAAAATAGGCAATGAGGAGAATAAGCTATCTCTTTGCAGATGATATGATGGTCTACTTAAAAAAATTCCTAGAGAATCAAGTAAGAAGCTGGTAGAAATAATCAACTTTAGCAAAGTTGCAGGATACAAAATAAATGCACATAAATCATCACCATTTCTATATATTTCCAACACATCACAGCAGCAAGAGGTAGAAAGAGAAACACCATTTAAAATCACCCTAGATAATATAAAATACTTAAGAATCTATCTACCAAAACAAACACAGGAATTATACAAAGCAACTACAAAACACTTTCCAAATGATTAAAACTAGAACTAAACAATTGGAAAAACACTGATTGCTCATGGGCAGGATGAGCTAACATAATAAAAATGACCATTCTACCCAAATTAATTTTCCTATTTAGTCCCATACCTATCAAACTACTTAAAACTTTTTCACTGAATTAGGAAAAACTATAACAAAGTTCATTTGGAATAACAAAAGATCAAGAATATCAAGGGAAATAATGAAAAAGAATGTGAAGGAAGAGGGCCTAGCAGCGCCAGATATTAAACTATACTATAAAGTAGCGGTCATCGAAACGGTATGGTACTGGCTAAGAGACAGAAGGGAGGATCAGTGGAATAGACTTGGGGTAAGTGACGTCAGCAAGACAGTACATGATAAACCCAAAGAGCCCAATTTTTGTGACATGAACCCACTATTTGACAAAAACTGTTGGGAAATTTGGAAAACAATATGGGAGAGATTAGGTTTAGATCAACATCTCACACCCCACACCAAGATAAATTCAGAATGGGTGAATGACTTGAATATAAAGAGAGAAATTATAAAAAAAATTAAGTGAACACAGAATAGTATACCTGTCAGATCTCTGGGAAAGGAAAGATTTTAAAATCAAGCAAGAGTTAGAGAAAATTACAAAATGTAAAATAAGTTATTTTGATTATATAAAACTAAAAAGCTTTTGTACAAACCAAAACAATATAGCCAAGATCAGAAGGAAAACAACAAACTGGGAAAAAATCTTTATAACAAAAAACTCTGACAAGGGACTAATTACTCAAATGTATAAGGAGTTAAATCAATTGTATAAAAAATCAAGCCATTCCCCAATTGATAAATGGGCAAGAGACATGAATAGGCAATTTTCAGGTAAAGAAATCAAAACTATCAATAAGCACATGAGAAAGTGTTTCAAATCTCTAATAATTAGAGAAATGCAAATCAAAACAACCCTGAGGTATCACCTCACACCTAGCAGAATGGCTAAAAAGAAAGAAGGAGAGAGTAATGAATGTTGGAGGGGATGTGGCAAAATTGGGACATTAATGCATTGCTGGTGGAGCTGTGAACTGATCCAACCATTCTGGATGGCAATTTGGATCTATGCTCAATGGGCTACAAAAGACTGCCTTCCCTTTGATCCAGCCATACCATTGTTGGGTTTGTACCCCAAAGAGATCATAGATAAACAGACTTGCACAAAAATATTTATAGCCTCGCTTTTTGTGGTCACAAAAAACTGGAAAATGAGGGCATGCCCTTCAATTGGGGAATGGCTGAACAAATTGTGGTATATGCTGGTGATGGAATACTATTGTGCTAAAAGGAATAATAAACTGGAGGAATTCCATGTGAATTGGAAAGACCTCCGGGAACTGATGCAGAGTGAAAGGAGCAGAGCCAGAAGAACACTGTACACAGAGACTGATATACTGTGGTAAAATAGAATGTAATGGACTTCTGTACTAGCAGCAATGCAATGACCCAGGACAATTCTGAGGGATTTATGGAAAAGAACGCTACCCACATTCAGAGGAAGAATAGCAGGAGAGGAAACACAGGAGAAAATTAACTGCTTGAATACATGGGTTGATGAGGACATGATTGGGGATCAAAAGTACCACACCAATGCAACTATCAACAATTTGGAAATAAGTCTTGATTAATGACACATGATAAAATCAGTGGAAATGCATATCAGCCAGGGGAGGTGGAGGTCGGGGGGTGAAGGGGAAGGTAAGAGCATAAATCATGTAACCATGTTAACTTTTCTAAAATATAAATATTAATAAATGTTTAAAATTAAAGAAAAAAAAACAAAACCAGCAAGCAAGCAAGCAAACAAACAAACAAGCAACAAACAAATACCCTAACTTCCATCTTAGAATCAATACTGTGTATTGGTTCTGAGGAGGAAGAGCAGTAAGGGATAGGCAGTAGGGTCAGAGTGACTTGCTCAGGGTCACATAACTAGGATGTGTGGGAGTTCAGATTGAATCCTGTACTTCCTAACTCTAGATCTGACTCTCAATCCACTGAGACACCTAACTGCCACCTGTAATTCTTAACTATAATATTGTTTCTGCTGCAAACACTTCTTACCTATTTATTTTCTCCCCTTCCTCCCCATCAAGTCCATGGGTTTGTTTATAAGTTAATACTGTCCCTACTTCCACAATAATTGTGTAGCCAGGAACCCAGCCTTCTGCTCACTTTCCAAAGGAGAATTATGGCTACGGCCATGAAACCCCTAAAAGTACAGTAGCTCATGGTGAACTGGAGGGTAGTCACTCTTCTAGCCTCTATTCAATTGCTATATTTATATATTCTTTCATATATTATTGTGAACTTAAAATGTTTCAGTAAACAAATTTGATTTGTTCTTTTTTATAAAAATTATGAACAGAGAAGTGGTTTGAATGTGAAACTGTGAACTTTTACACATGGATCTTTTAGTACCATGACATAGTAAGTAGCGGGTTCAAGTTCTGTCACAGAAACACTCTTGCTGTATGACTCTGAGCAAGTTTTTTAACTCCTTAGTGTTCTAGGTGATCTCTAAGGCCATCACCTGAGGAGAAGGCACAGACAAGGATGGATAGAGGAAATTTCCTCACCCAAGAGTTTTCTATACCAGTGAAATCATAATCCAATTCCCTGTCCCTCTATTAAATTTAACAAGATAGTAAGAAAATCACCCTGCTTAACTTGCTACCCTTCAGAACTTCCTGCTTCTCTCTTCTGTGTATTTTTAATATATTTATATTTTTACACAAAAATTAGGCCTCTTTCATATGTGTTCTTTACTTTTTTTTAATATTGCTTTTCTCATTTCCCACCAATACTATGCCCCCAAAGAACCTTCCCTTATAACTATGTATAGTTAAGCAAAAGAAATCAACCCATTATATTGGCTATATCTGATAATGAGTATTTTATTTTATACTTCTAATCCATCACTCTGTGATGCGGAGGGAAGCTAGCTTCTCACATTAGTTTCACTATCAGTCTTCTTGGAGGTAAGATTGGTCCATGCATTGATCAGAGCTCTGAAACCTTTTGAAGTTGTTTTCTTTTACATTATTGTGTATTTTGTTCACTGTGTAAATTGTTCTCCTGGTTCTGCCCACTTTGCTCTGCATCACTTCATGTAAGTCTTTTTAAGTTTCTCAGAATCCATTGTAAGTCATAGCTTGCATTAAGTTCACATCTGAGTTTCTTCAAGCATTCCTTAACTGATAGAGATTCTCATTTTTTCCACTATTTCGCTACAGCAAAAGTGATTCTCTGTGCATATTTGTGCATGCAGATCTTGCGCCTCTTTCCTGAAGCTCTTGAGATTTTGTGCCTAGTATTTAGAAAACCTTAGTCAAAGGGCACGTATAGTTTAGAATTTCAAATTGCTTTTCAGAATCATTGGAGCAATTTACACCTTCACTAAGAGTGAGCTAATGTACCTATCCTCCCATAGTCCTTCCAGCTTTTTCCATTTTCTTTATCTTTTCTGATCTGAAGGAGGGAAAAGCTGTGAATGTTGAAGTCTTAAGTAGTTCGAGATGAGTTTGTTCCTTTTTAAATGCTTTATTTTTTAATTAATAAACATTTATTTTCTCTCACTTCTCTTTTTAAATTTTTGTTATGGAGAATATAAGAAATAATTCCTTTATATTATTGTTAAAAGAAACAAAAAACTATATTTCACAGATTTATTCAGCACCTATTTTGTACAGAATACTTAGGTAGAGGTCAAAAGGGGAGTGGTGGTTTCTTGCTTCAGATGCTCAACAAGCTTTGGGATCCTCTGAAAATAATTTCAACACTCAGGCTCAATACCTCACAGGATAACTATTTGTGAGGGATCAAGTGAGATATGCTTCTCCTAAAAAGTAGAGTATACAATAACAAAAATGGAAGACATTCTTATCCCCAAATCAATAAATGTCAAGGGACATGAATAGGCAATTCTCAGATAAAGAAATCAAAACTATCAATAAGCACATGAGAAAGTGCTCTAAATTTCTCATTATTAGAGAAATGCAAATCAAAACAACGTTGAGGTATCACTTCACACCTAGCAGGTTGGCTAAATGGTAGTAGGGGAGAGTAATGAATGTAGGAGGAGATTTGGCAAAATTGGGACATTAATGCATTGCTGGTGGAGTTGTGAACTGATCCAACCATTCTGGATGGCAATTTGGAACTATGCCCAAAGAGCTTTAAAAGACTGCCTGCCCTTCGATCCAGCCATAGCACTGCTTGGTTTATATTCCAAAGAGATAATAAGGAAAAAGACATGTACAAAAATGTTTATAGCTGTGCTATTTGTGGTGGCAAAAAACTGGAAAATGAAAGAATGTCCTTCAATTAGGGAATGGCTGAACAAATTGTGGTAATTTTTGGTGATGGAATACTATTGTGCTCAAAGGAATAATAAACTGGAGGAATTCCATGTGAACTGGAACAACCTCCAGGAATTGATGCAGAGTGAAAGGAGCAGAACCAGGAGAACATTGTACACAGAGACAGATACACTGTGGCACAATTGAACATAATAGACTTCTCTACTAACGGCAATGCAAGGATCCAGAGCAAGGCTGAGGGACTTATGAGAAAGAAAACTAGCCACATTCAGAGGAAGAACTGTGGGAGGAGAAACACAAAGGAAAAACAACTCCTTGAACACATGGGCTGATGGGGATATTATTGGTTATATAGATACTAGCCCAACTATCAATAATATGGAATTAGGGCTAATCAATGATACATGCAAAACCGAGTATAATCATGCATCAGCTAAGGGGGGTTAGGGGAGTTTGGGGGAGAGGGAAAAAACATGAAACATGTAAATATGGGAAAATATTCAAAATAAAAATAAAAATGAAAGACATTCTTAGCTTACGGGCACAGAAAAAGAGGTGGCAGGTTGTATTTGGCCCTCAGACCAGAGTTTTCCAATCCCTAATCTAGTCTACTACATGGGTAGTAACTTGTTGAGTCAGAACTAGGTTCATGTTTATTAAAATACACAGCAATGGTATATCTCATTACAGGGAAATGTTTTTTCTGAATGCTGTGGTGATTAAAATTAATATGTAAAATACTAAATATTATATTTATGAATATTTTATTAATAATAAACTAACAAAAGAGACTAAATAAAAGGTACTAACCAGCTCCCTCCCAGGAACCAAAGAGAGAGAAGGAGGAGTTACAGCCAACTATAAAACAATAACATGATCACACAAAAGTGGAGGCGCAGGAGAGATTAAAGGGAATTTTGGGAAAACTAAAGGACTTATGGAGGATGAATTCCAAGGTTCAAAATTTCCATTTATACAATGCCATGGACCACAGTTGTCCAAGTAACCATATCTGCTGATGCTAGTGCTCCAGGAACATCTCAGAGTTCTAAAGCTAGAAGGGCTAGGCACAAAGCTTCCTGGTGTGCCCATAGAAAAGTGTAAGCAGTCCTGAACTTGTATTCTTTCAAGAATTTGTACTTTACATTTAAGGAGAGTTTCTCCTGGGCTAATCCATCTTCTTTGTTGTTATTGTTGTTCAAAATCCTAATTACAACTTCATATACAAAAATAGGCTTACCTCCTCTTAGTATTAGGAAGAAAACTGGCAGTTAGTATTGACAGGACCAGCAGATGTTCTCTTCAAATTATTTTTCTGATTGTTCCATGCTTAAGGTCATTAGATTCATATTAGAGCATAGCCACCCCCTTCTCATTTGAAGCTAACTAGGAATGAATGCACTAAATGAAGCTGACTGCTTCAGTATGTCAGTGTGTGCATATGGGGGTGGTGCTAAGAACTTTGAGTGGCTTTAATGCATTCTCTATTACCACAGATATTCAGGCACAAGATAAATGATCATGTTTCTAAGTATTATAGAGAGCATTTATTCAGGGTCAGGAATCACAAAAAGTTCATGGAACAAGCTATATAAACTTTTCTTGCAAATTAACTTTTAAGACCAACTCAGTTGATAGGATGTTGGGGGAAAGTCAAAGACACCATCCCAAGTTAGGGGGGAAAAAAAGACCACAGATTCCCAACCTTCCTGGTAGAGAGCTCAGGAGGATAAGAGGCAGATCATCAGAAGTAAAAATGAGACAAAGTTTATTTGAAGTATGATCAATGTTGGGGTGGGGGAAGCAGGAGAAAGTATGTCATCTGGTAGATTCCTATTTTAAATCATTATTCATGAGGCAGCTGGGTAGCTCAGTGGATTGAGAGTCAGGCCTAGAGATGGGAGGTCCTAGGTTCAACTTCCCAGCTGTGTGACCCTGGGCAAGTCACTTGACCTCCATGGCCCACCCTTGCCACTCTTCCATCTAGGAGCCAATACACAAAAGTTAAGGGTTTAAAAATAATCATTATCCTTACTAAGTGTAGTCAGTACCCTCTAATTTTCAGTGTCCTGGAACCAAGCCCAGTTGTCCCACCCTAGTACTACTCTGACTCTACAGGTCCCTTTTAACTCTAGGATTCAGTTCCCATTCCTGCAAAACTTAATTGTGCATTTGAAACCAAACTAACCTCAAATGCATCAGTGGAAGGAGAGTGAATAATTGATACCTGGTAGCTTTTTAAATTCTTTGTCTCTCTTGTTGACTGAATCAGCATGCCCAATTCTTGATCCTTATACCCAGGGAATGCCCTGGTCTTCTGGAACAGGAAATGCTGCAATGAAACTCATTATGTGAATGAAGAAATAGAATTTGCTTCCTGGGAGGAACAGTAGAAAAAAAATTGTTAGCTCTGAGCTCCAGCCATCCACTTACTCATCACTTTCCCAGATTTCCTTCCCCTACTGAAACACTGTGTGCCTGATCTCAGCTCAATGGCAACAGTTCTTGAATAATTTAAAGGAAGTGCTTTCTGAGCCCAAATCTGCATTTGGCAGTGGAAGGAAAGACAGAGACAGAGACAGAGAGAGGGGAGGTGAAAGAGAGAGACACAGACAGAGAGAGAGAGGAACAGAGAGAGACACAGACAGAGACAAAGAGACAGAGAGACAGAGAGAGAAACAGAGAGAGACAGAGAGGGGAGGGGAAAGAGAGAGAAACAGACACAGAGACAGACAGAGAGAAAAACAGAGACAGAGACAGAGAGAGGGGGGGCCAGAGAGAGACAGAGACATAGACAGAGACAGAGAGAGAAACAGAGAGACAGAAAAAGAGAGGGGGGGGACAGAGAGAGAGAAGCAGAAGGGAAGGAAAGATGGATAGAGAGAAAATCCTACTTTCTAAACTGAATATGAACTTAAGCTCATCAGGGTCAGAGATATGGTCTAATAATATCTTTCCAAGAATGGACAATTAATGATTTTTCTGTGAGCTTTAACAAGTAGCTGACTTGGCAAGAGTTTTGTAGAGCATGATGAGGAAGACCCAGAGAGTTTAAAGGAAGCTGTGAGCTCTAACATACTCAGTATCATTCAGGGAGAATTTTTTAATGAGTTAGATAACAGACTTTCTAAATAGAAGTAGACATTTTTCACATTACGTGCTGAGTTTAGAATTTACTCTATCAAAGCAAAAGTGAAAAAAAGACCTGGACATAGATATAAAGACAGGTTCTTGGAAAGCAGGGGGACCATTTCCCTGTAGGCATTTTCCACCCACACCTGTTATGATTTTATGTATAAACTGATGGCAAAGTTTCCCAATTCAACGCTGTCTTTCAATCTAAGCGTATAAATGGTAGGAAATGCTAACATCAGAGTTTTCTGATTACATATATATTTGATCAAACATTTGTACAGAGACATTCTTCTGGGACCAAATGAAGAGGAGAAATGCTCCCTGAATATATCATGAGCTGATGAGATTTGGAGCTGAGCATTTTGGGTTATGTTTTGGGGCTTGCTCACTCATTCAAATCATTTTAAATTAGGAAAGGGGGTAGCATTCATAGTAATATTGCAGTTTTAATAGGATTTATGAGTTACAAAATCACTTTGAAAAGAATCACCAGTTTTCTAGCATATCAATAGTCTCTGATAACCTACTTAATCTAATTAAGTTGGATCTAAACTTTTGTCCAACTGTGGAGGGACAGGACTCTGCATGACATTCCCATTGAGTGAACTAATTTAAAACATAAAAGAAAAGTTCTGATTTTATGCCTTTTTCTTTAGAAGAGGTTTCCAAGATTGGTTGTTGATGATGTGCCCAAGAAAGAATAAAATGTAAAATGAAAAATAAACGATGTATGTTTTGGGTCATGGCCAATGCTTTGTTTGACTCCATATTCAAAATAAGGGTTTTGTTTTCTGGTTTTTATTTTCTAGTTATTTCTTGTTCTTTTTTTCCCTTAGTTGGGGATTTGGGAGTGGGAGAGACAAAATAGATATCTAATTGGGGAAAAAATGGATGGTGCAGGCTTACCTTTATAACGTGGAAGAAAAAAAGAGAGCAAGACAAGATACAAATAAACAGCATTTTCTTCCAAAACGGAGGATAGGAAACTATGTGGTTCAGTGGATAGAGAATTGAGCCTAGAAGTGGGTTCAGTCACTTCTTAGTTATGTGACTCTGGGCAAATCACTTACCCCCCCCCATTGCCTAGCCTTTTCCATTCTTCTGCCTTGGAACCAATACCTAGTATTGACTCTAAAATAGAAACTAAGAGTTTAAGAAAAAAATGAAGGATAGATGACTATGTGAGCAAATTAAAGAATTTTTTTAAGCTAAAAGAAACCTGAGAGGTAATCTAATCAAACTCTTTCTTTGAAATGGAAGAAGTGTGGCACAGGGGAATAGTGTATTAGACTTGGAGTCAGAAAGACCTGAATTCAAATCTTATCTTAGTTATCCAGTAGATGTGTAATCTTAGGGAAGACACTTAAATCTCCAGGAGCCTTGGTTTATTCACATAAACCACTGTGTGAGTCTTAAAACACAATAAATATATTAGCTTTTATTAAATATGAGAAATTCAAGAAAGGAATCATTGAGCAGCACATATGGAAATGACCTTCTCAGAACCAAGAAAAGCTGAGTTTAAGTTCTATATCTCATGCTATCTGTATGACTCTGGATCAGTCACTTCTCAATACTCTAGGCAACTCACTATGATATAAAAGCTACATAGAACGTGCTGACCTGCGTAGAGAGAAGCAAATTTCTTCACTCTGTAATCTCTAAACCAATTAAAATCACAGGTCTAATTCCTATCCCTATGAGGAACTCAGGGGCCAAAGAGATTGGCAGGGTTATATAGCTATGTAATGGAAAAGACCCAGACTTGAACTCAGGCTTGCTGTCTCCTAGGCCACTTCAGCCCTGTCTTACTCTATTATCTATTTCAGTATTCTGATTTCTCTGGGGAAAAACCCTTATTTCCATACAAATTTCATTGGTGGGAACCCTAACTATAACTTTTGGTCAATAAATGCTTTGGCCAAAGAAACACCTGGGATGTGAGTGGCTTAATGATGAAGCTCTTCAAGCATCAGCCCACCTGTCCTTGGACTGACCAATAGGTGGTCCTTAGGCCTTTACTCAAAGCTTTCCTAGTTTGCTAGAACCTACCATATCTTGCGTTTCACTCATCTAGACTGCAAGATAGCGGATAGCTAAGTGGCACAGTAGAGTGCTGATCCTGAAATCAGAAAGACTCATCTTCCTGAGTTCAAATCTGGCCTCAGATACTTACTGGCTATGTGACCCTGGGCAAGTTACTGAACCCTGTTTTCCTCAGTTTATCATCTGTAAAAAAAAATGAACTGGATAAGGAAATGGCAAAACACTCCAGTGTCTTTGCCAGGAAAACCCCAAGTGGGGTCACAAATAATCAGATATGACTGAAATGATTGAACAACAGCTTTCAAGATAACTCAAGGTCATCTCCATGCCACACGTATTCCATTCCAGGAAGATGTGAGTGGAAGCAAAAAACTAAACATGCAATTTTAATTATATGGGATTTTAATTCAGTTACCATATTAAATAGCCAATAGATGCCTGGCATTGTTAACAGTAAATGGCTCAGAGGAATCAAATATACACAAACATCTTGCCTCCACAGATTCCACAGACTAAATTAAATAAATAATATAGAAATACAGACTTTTCCTTGTCTCTAAGTTTCTGATAGCTATAAAGTACATGAGAAAAAAATATGTAAACAAAGAATTAATTCACATAAAATCTGCAAGTCAGAAAACTTTCCAGGCTGGTGTCTTGGATGCTGTCAGAAATTTCATTTGCTTCTTATTCAGCTCTGCAAAACATTTCCCTTTTATTCCTCTCTACCCTTAATATGCATGGATGGTTTTTTGAATTTCTCTCCCACAAAGCTCTTCAGCTGGGGAGTCTATCAAGTTGTTGTATTGTGTATTGAATCCACTGAGATACTCAGAAATCTAATAAAAAGATTGCTCAAGGGTGGGGCCAAGAGAGCTCAGAATTCTGATCACTTGCACAAATTCTCTCACTTCCATCTTCACTTAAGCTCCTACTTGTTATCAAAAGCTGTGTACTTTGCTGTCCATGTCTCTCTAAATGTGGCATTGAGTTCTAAGGGCAAAATGTAAAGCAATAAAAGGAACCCATCATTTCCATGAAATCTCTTGCCACGTGTGAGAATCAGAATAGTTCCTCCATTCATACCTTATATCACAGCACCATTGCAAAGAAGCAAGGCTGGGAGATGAGAGCACGGGCTGGTGGCAACAGCAAGTAGACTGTCCCTGAGAGAATGAGTTGCTTGAAAAAGCACCAAGTCCAAGTCTGTGCCCATTCCACAGGTTCCCATGTGACTTTTCTTTCCCATGATGTCTCTCTTGTCCATTTCAAATGTTATGAACTTCTGTAGATAGTGCTTTTGTGAGTGGTTTTCCAGTAAAGGAGAATATTCTTGGATGTGTCACTGGAGAAGAGTCATTTAAAGTAGATAGTCCCCTAAGTACAAGGACTGTCATTTATATTTTGTAGTTGCTATCATTGTCCCCATTTTACAGATGAAAGAATTGAGATGCAGGTTAAGTGACTTGTCCATGGTCACTTAGCTGATGACTATCTGAAGCAGATGTCGAACTCAAGGCCTTCCTTACTCCAGATCTAGTATTCCAATCTAGAGTGTCATTTACCTATGTGCTTTGCTCTGTTACCTATTAGCTATATCAAGCTTCTTATCCAGCTACAAAAGATTCCTTGCAAAATAAGACTGGTTTGTTATAAAAGATTCTATTTTGAGTTATAAGATGGGGTTGGTAGGTATCTGACTCTTTGTATTCTAAAGAAAGAATGCATCACTTTAGAATGTAAGTTTCTTGTTATTAAGAACTGTTTACTGTATTTATCAATCTAGAGACTATCGTCATGCCTGGCATACACTATGCTTAATAAATAAAGACTTTAAGGACGTCAGAGAAGGCAGGGGACAAAAATGATTAGGGAAAGATTTTCAGGCATGCAGAGACAACTAGGAAAAATGCTCTGAGTCCAGAGATGACATGTCTTGTTCAAAGAACAACAAAGGTGTCAGTGTCACCATATCTCAGAGTGAGTGTGCAGGGGATTGGAGGAAGTCATAAGAGAACGAGATAGGTACAAGAGGTTTTCCAGCCTGGTTAGAGAGACCTTTAAAAGCCAGAGAATTTTATATTTAATCCTTGAAGGCAATAGGGAGCCATTGGAGTATACCAAATAGAGGGAGTAGCATGGTCAGACACACTTTAGAAAAATCATTTTGGCAGCCAAAACTAATGCTAGAAGAGACTTAAGCAAAAAAGACCAATCAACAAATAATTGCAATAGTCTAGGCATGATCTAGAGCAATGACAGTGTCAGAGGAGAGACCTTGGAAAGGTAGAAATGATGAGCAATCAACCGACAATTAATTGAATTAAGGAGAAAATGAGGAGTCAGTGCTGATACCTAGATAGTAAGGCTGGGTGACTAATAGAGAATGAGGGAATACAGATAATCTTCCTAACAGAACCTAAAAATAGGAAAATGCCTTATTAAAAGTCGGGCGACAAATGAGCAACAAGTCTTCTCCACAATCCCAAGTTCCTGTTGCAGAAGGGTCATGCTGACTCTTTCCTTCACTGAATCATAGTTTCTTTTTTTTTCACCAAACCCAATGCATCATTCACTTTGGGGTCTGCACATTCTTTTTTTTTAATTTAATTTAATTTTTTAATTTATTTTTAACCATTTATTATTATTCATTTTTAACATGGTTACATGATTCATGCTCCTACTTTCCCTTCACCCCCTGCACTCTCTCCACCCATGGCTATGCACATTTCCACTGGTTTTAACATGTGTCATTGATCAAGACCTATTTCCAAATTGTTGATAGTTGTATTGGTGTGGTAGTTTCGAGTCTACATCCCCAATCATGTCCGCCTCAACCCATGCATTCAAACAGTTGTTTTTCTTATATGTTTCCTCTCCTGCAGTCCTTCCTCTGAATGTGGGTAGAGTTGTTTACCATAAATCCCTCAGAACTGTCCTGTGTCATTGCATTGCTGCTGGTACAGAAGTCCATTACATTCGATTTTACCACAGTATATCAGTCTCTGTGTACAATGTTCTTCTGGCTCTGCTCCTTTCACTCTGAATCAATTCCTGGAGGTCTTTCCAGTACACATGGAATTCCTCCAGTTTATTATTCCTATGAGCACAATAGTATTCCATCACCAGCATATACCACAATTTGTTCAGCCATTCCCCAATTGAAGGACATACCCTTCTTTTCCAGTTTTTTGCCACCACAAAAAGCGCAGCTATAAATATTATCGTACAAGTCTGTTTATCTATGATCTCTTTGGGGTACAAACCCAACAATGGTATGGCTGGATCAAAGGGCAGGCAATTCTTTTATAGCCCTTTGAGCAGAGTTCCAAATTGCCATCCAGAATGATGTTCGTTGATGGTTTTAGGTATATACTGTTTATTATTTTTAGGAAAGGTCCTTCTATTCCTATACTTTTCAGTGTTTTCAATAGAAATGGATGCTGTATTTTGTCAAAGGCTTTTTCAGCACCTATTGAGATAATCATGTGATTTTTGTTTGTTAGATTGTTGATATGGTCAATTATGTGGATAGTTTTCCTAATGTTGAACCATCCTTGCATTCCTGGTATAAATCCCACCTGATCATGGTGGATGATCTTCTTGATTACTTGCTGGAGTCTCTTTGCTAGTATTCTATTTAAGATTTTTGCATCTATGTTCATTAGGGAGATTGGTCTATAGTTTTCTTTCTCTGTTTTTGATCTCCCTGGCTTTGGAATCAGTACCATATTTGTGTCATAAAAGGAATTTGGTAGGACTCCTTCTTTGCTTATCTTATCAAATAATTTTATAGTATTGGGATTAGTTGCTCTTTGAATGTCTGATAGAATTCACTTGTGGATCCATCAGGCCCTGGCGATTTTTTCTTAGCGAGTTCTTTGATGGCTTGTTCAATTTCTTTTTCTGATATGGGATTATTTAGGTATTCTATTTCTTCTGCTGTTAATCTAGGCAATTTATATTTTTGTAAATATTCATCCATATCTCCTAAATTGTTATATTTATTGCCATATAATTGGGCAAAATAGTTTTTAATGATTGCCTTAATTTCCCCTTCATTAGAGGTGAGGTCTCCCTTTTCATCTTTGACATTGTCAATTTGGTTTTCTTCTTTCCTTTTTTTATTAGATTGACCAGTACTTTGTCTATTTTATCTGTTTTTTTCAAAATACCAGCTTCTAGTCTTATTTATTAATTCAATAGTTCTTTTACTTTCGATTTTATTAATTTCTCCCTTGATTTTTAGTATTTCTAATTTAGTTTTCATCTGGGGATTTTTAATTTGCTCCCTTTCTAGATTTTTAAGTTGCATGCCCAATTCACTAATCTCTGCCCTTCCTAATTTGTTAATATATGCACTAAAGGATATAAATTTCCCCCTGAGTACTGCCTTGGCTGCATCCCACAAAGTTTGGTAGGATGTCTCATCATTGCATTCTCTTCAATGAAATTGTTGATTGTTTCTCTGATTTCTTCTTTGACTAGCTGGTTTTGGAGAATCATATTATTTAATTTCCAATTAGTTTTTGATTTGCCTGTCCAGTTGCCCTTGCTAATTATTATTTTTATTGCATTATGATCTGAGAAGGTTACATTTATTAATTCTGCTCTTTTGCATTTGTTTGCAATGTTTCTATGCCCTATTACATGATCAATCTTTGTGAATGTACCATGTGCAGCTGAAAAGAAGGTGTATTCCTTTTTGTCCCTATTTATTTTTCTTCACATATCAATTAAATCTAATTTTTCTAGGACTTCATTCACCTCTCTTACCTCTTTCTTATTTATTTTTTGGTTTGATTTATCTAGATCTGAAAGAGGAATATTTAGATTATGGTTTCACTACCTATTTCCTTCTTGAGCTGTGCCAGTTTCTCCTTTATGAATTTTGATGCTTTGCCACTTGGTGCATACATATTGAGCACTGTTATTTCCTCATTGTCTATACTGCCTTTAATCAGGATGTAATGACCTTCCCTGCCTTTTTAAATCATATCTATTTTTACTTTGGCTTTGTCAGCGATCATGATCACCACTCCTGCCTTCTTTTTCTCATTTGATGCCCAAAAGTTTGCTCAAGCCCTTCACTTTAAACTTGTGTATGTACACCTGCTTCATATGTGTTTCTTCTAGACAACATATGGTAGGATTTTGGTTTCTAATCCACTCTGCTATTCGGTTCCGTTTTATGAGCTAGTTCATCCCATTCACATTCAGAGTTATAATTATCAGTTGTGCATTCACTGACATTTGTGTATCCTCCCCTAGTTTTACCTCTTCTTCTTACACTATTTCCATTTTTTTAAGCCGGTAACCCTTATCCCCTCCCTTCATTAACCTTCCTTTCTACCCCCTCCCTTATTATTCCCCTCTTTTAATTTTTAAAGGTCTAATGAATTCCCTCCCCATTTTGACCTCCCCCCTCCCCTGCTCCCCTTGGTTTATCCCTTCTGACTTTCTCAGTAGGGTTAGATAGAGTTTTATATCCCAATGGATAATATAGCTACTCTTCCCTCTCAGGGTTAATTACACTGAGAGTAAGGTTTAAATATTACCTCTTAATACTCTCTTCCTCTCCTTTTTATAATAGTATTTGTCCCCTCCCCTTCCCATGCCCTCTTTGTGTATAATAGAATATCCTATTTTTCTTATTCATTCAAGTTTCTCTTGGTGTCCCCTACTATTCACCCTCCCTCTTTCCCATCACCCATATCATCTTAGACCATTTAGTATTCCAACCTCTCCTTATGAATTATTCTTCGGATTACTATAATGGTGAATACTATAATAGTGAATAGAGTTCACTACAGAGAATTATATATAGTATTTCTCCACATAGGAATACAGATAATTAGATCTTATTGACGTCCTTAAAGAGACAAATTTTTAAAATATGAGTTTTCTTTCTTTCCCCTTTGTTTCTTATTTACCTTTTCATGTTTCTCTTGATTTATGTGGTTGGATATCAAACTTTCCATTTAGTGCTGGTCTTTTCTGTGCAAATACTTGGAAATCTTCTATCTTGTTGAAAGCCCAAACTTTCCCCTGGAAGAATATAGTGAGTTTTGATGGGTATTTGATCCATGGTTGAAGACCCAGTTCTCTTGCCTTTCTAAATATCATATTCCAAGCCTTGCAGTCTTTTAGTGTGGAGGCTGCCAGGTCCTGTGTGATACTTATTGGCGCTCCTTGGTATCTGAATTGTCTCTTTCTGGCTTCTTGTAAGATTTTTTCTTTTACTTGGAAGCTCTTGAATTTGGCTATTATATTCCTAGGGGTTGTCTTTTCTGGGTCTAGTGTAGAGGGTGATCTATGGATGCTTTCAATGTCCATATTGCCCTCTTGTTGTAGAACTTCTGGCCAATTTTGCTGAATAATTTCTTTTAGTATGGAGTCCAAATTTCTATTGATTTCTGCTTTTTCAGGAAGACCAATGATTTTCAGGTTGTCTCTTCTAGACTGGTTTTCTTGGTCTGTCACTTTCTCATTGAGATATTTCATGTTTCCTTCTATTTTATCAGTCTTTTGACTTTGTTTTATTTGTTCTTGCTGTCTTGAGAAATCATTAGCTTCTAATTGCTCAATTCTAGCCTTTAGGGCCTGGTTTTCGGATATAATCTTTTGGTTTTCCTTTTCAATCTGGTCGTTTCTGGTGTTCAATTTGCTTATCAGTTCATTTGATTTCTGAGCCTCACTTTCCAATTGCAAAATTCTACCTTTTAAACTTTTATTTTCTTGCCTGATTTCCTTTTGAGCTATTTCCCATTTCTCTAGCCAAATCTTTTCCAACTTTCTCATCATCTCAGATTTGAACTCTTCAAGAGCTTGTGACCAGTTTTCATTATTTTGGGAGGGTTCAGATGTGATTGCTTTTTTGTTCTCCTCTTCTGTTTGCTCTGTTGTCTGGATTTTCTCTGTGTAAAAGTTGTCGAGTGTTAAAGATTTCTTCTTGTTGTTGTTAATCTTTCTCTTCTGAGCTTCCTGATTCTGTGTTGCCATTTTTAGCTCAGCACCTTCTCAGCTTTATCCTCATGCTCAGAGTCTGTCTGCATTCTTTAGGCTCCTGAGGTCTCAGGTCTGGTTGTTCTCAAGGTCAAGCCTCCTGGTGGTCCCCCTTGCTTGATTTACAAGTCTCAGGGTGCTGCTTCCACAGTCGTATACCCATCTGCACTGGTTCCCCACTCAAGGTTTCAGAGCCTTCGCTCATGCCTGCGTCCTCCTCCACCTGAGCCTGTGCTCAGTGTCAGAGCTCAAAGTCCATGCGTGTTCTTTAACCTTTTGAGGTCTTAAGTCTTGCTGCTCTCTGGAGCAGGTCCTGGAGTTGCCAATGACTCAATGGGTACCCCAAACTTGCTCTACTTCTTTTGCACTGGCTTTGGCATTGTAGGTGGGGGGGGAGGGGATTGCTCAGCCCACAATTTAGTGAGAGCTGTTTCACCCCTTTATAGCATGGAAATGCCCCGATTCCATGTACCTTCCGTGCTGCGCCCTGTTGTGGGGTCCCTCCGTTTGTCTGGATTTGTTTTTATGTCCCCTTGAGGAGTCCTGTATGTTTCAGTTAGGAGAGGTTAAGCAGCTGCTTTTTACTCTGCTGCCATCTTAACCCGTAACCTGAATCATAGTTTCTGAATGCTACAGGGATGGGCATTTGATACCATAAGCAACACTGGTAGTTGTAAAGGTACAGAACAATAGTAAAACAGAAAGCTGTCTGCACACTTCTAAAAACACTGAGGCATGACCCATCACCCACAAGCACAAGGGGAAAAAAATAAATGAAAGTGCTTCTTTTCTTAACCAAAGAGATTTCAATCTTTTCAATAAAGCTTTTCAGTTTAAATACTTACAAAAACAATAACTCAGGGAAACTATATAATGTATAAGCAGAACAGCAGATTTTCCCCTTTTTCAAGATTTCTTTTGACTATGATTGACTCATTCTGCTCATGCCTCCCAACCTCTCCACCTGGTTTTTCCAGGGAGAATTTAAACTGCAAAGTGTTATAATTATTGGGAGTCTCTTGATCTATTTGAGATGGTAAATTGATGTACAAAGAGAATAAGATGACCCTTCTCCCTTATGACAGTTGCTCAGGCAGGATCCTTCAGGTTTAAGAGGTATATCCCTTCAGGACCCACCTGGGGTTAATTGATATGTTGATTTGGGCTCTTTAGCTAGGATAATGCCTTGTATTCTGACTGCGATTTCTCCCTTCCCAAAACAAGTTTTGACACTTCTTTAGGAAAGTACTTTAAACTTTATATTAACGAGAAGGATAGGGGTAAAGGACTGTGGTATAGGAGACCCTATTCTACTGGTTACTAATGAAAACTCAACTGCTGACAGATGAAGAATCAATGTAGCTTCCCTCTTGTTCAGTCTGTCCAGGACTAAACCAGAGTAGGTAAACTGTTTTGATATTTTGACTTCTTCTTCAATAGATCTTCAGCCTTACAGTTGAGTTATTTCCACCCTTTTCCACCCTCTTCTTTTTCTCCTACCCACTTCCTGGATCCCTCCCGGGCCCTGGGAAACCTAGATATCTAGATGATGTAACTCCTAATATCTAGGGGCAGTAGATACCAAGGTGGTGGTCAGGTACAGGTTGGCACGGTATCTCAAGTACAGGAAGAGTTTGCAGAGAGAGATGTTTGCACCTCTCACTCCAAGACCAGGATCCACCGATCTCCAGCCTCAGCACAGGTCAAAGACCCAGAACCCCTTCAGGATTCTTAACTGCCCCTCCTCCTGCCTCACGCATGACTCCCTGGGAACATTCCACCCAACTGACTTATTTGTCAATCAAAGGTGATCTTCAAGCTCCCAGAGATTCAATATAACAAAAGTCAATGTGAAATAAGAACATATATTTACCAAAGTCTAGAGTGGGGAACTAGGGTGAGGAAAGTAAGTGCAATTCACTTGGAAGAGATTCAAACATGCCATTTCTAAGTAGGTAACCAATTTCCATCCTAAACCTTCTCCCAAGTCATCAGAGTATTAGAAAAAGGTCAGGTGAACAGTGCTTCCTACTTCATTTTCACACACACACACACACACACACACACACACACACACACACACACCCTCCTGTTGCCACAGAAGCTGCATCTGGGCAGCCAGATGGGTTTTTTTTTGGTTGTTTTGGTTTTTTTTAGAAACCAAATAGATCACCCAGTCTTTTCCTTGTCTGATAGTTAGGCACAAGAATCATCAACAGAAACTCTTATTCTAAAGAATAAGATAATTTTTTCCTTAGTGGATTATGGACCTCATTGATGTCAAGCTTTGTTATTCAGGAAGGAACCTGGCAAGTTTATAAGGTTCAATGCTCAGAGCAGGGCTTAGAGACAGAAAAATTTGTGCTCCAATCAATCAATCAATCAATCAGTATTCATTAATGTCTATTCAGGCACTGTGCTAGGCAGGCTGTGGAGACCAAAAAAAAAGAGGTAAAAGGCAATGCCTGCCCTCAAGAAGCTTACAATCTAAATCCCACCTTGACACGTTGTTCATGTTGTAGCCTTTGAGCCTCAGCTTCCTCATCTATAAAACGGAGATGATAATCATAGCCCCTACCTCACCCAGTTGTTGTCAAGAATCAAAGAAAATAACCTATGTCAAGCACTTGGCAAACCTGAAAATGTAATGTAAATGTTAACTATCTAAGAAGCATGCCCATAAATACTTTAGAAGGCTGGTGGGAGTCTAGGCATCTCTGATTCCACATCCCTTCTCAAGATTAAGTCAGTTCCCGTGTGCTTAATGAAGCATGTTACTTATACCTTCCAAATCATATTTTATAAGATAGGAGTTAGGAGTTAGCTATAAAGATATTCTTGGGCTCTGCCAAAGATCTGGCTAATTTTGAACAGGATTGGCACATATTAAAGGGAATATGGCAGCTCAGAAACATATCAGACAGTGGGGCTCAGAAAAACAAACCGAAAAGTCTCTGAATAAAATAGCTTCCTTTTCTCTTTGGGATGAATTTGCTGGGCAAGCAAGGGGAAACTAAGCACATTTCTTCCAGGCACTGTCATTTGTATTGTCTTAACTTATTGCTAAAGGGAGCAATAGAAAGATGATAGTTGGGGCATGGAAGGTGCTAAGTAGGAGGATGGCAAGTATGCATCTTTTCAGGCCCCAAGGTTTTTTTGGCATGCATTTCCTAGGCTGATCTAGCACATTTCCCTTCCAGCATTAATAATTCTCTTGTATTATGAACACCTTTGCTGATCTAGCATTTTTCATATGGTATTTTATTCTGTCTTGGAAAATGGTAGCAACACCAGTAATCTAATAGAGAAGAGAATCTCGTCTCAGAATCATGAGAAAAAATGTTTGATTCCAGGTTATATTCTTTATGTCTGCCAAATAACAAAGTTGGCACACCCAGGAAACCATAAAGCTTTAGATAAAATGCTTTCTAATTCCCGCTTCCAAGAGGAGTGGTAAGAATTTGTACTTTAGGCTTTTGCAATAATTATGTTATTTGCTAGTTTTCTTCAATCTTTTTTTTACTCACTCAGCAGAGAAAATGCCTTCTTAAGCAGTTAACACCACTTATACTCTATGAGGGAGTTTCTGAGAAATCAAGATGACCTTTTACTGAAGACAAGATGTGATAGAAAGAGTACTGGAATGGGAGCCAAGAGGTGTCTAGTCTTGACTTTGCCAGCTAACTTACTGTGTGACCCGGGCAGACCATTAAAGTCTCTGGGCCTTCGTCTCCTAACCGGTAAAAAGAAAAGGTTAAAGAAGGATTCTTTCTAAGGTCCCTTCCAACTTTAATACCCTATGCTTTTAAATTATTTAAATAAAGGCAAGGATGACAAAGGAAAATATAAAAAGGACCGAGGGTATGTTCTGTCAAGTTTGAAAGCTGAATACATTTGTATTTTAGTTGAATTCAAATTAAAGAATAAGACAATTACAGAAGCTTTGCCTTTACCTACCAGACTGTGAACAGCTTAGAGGCTGTTGTCAGGAGTTCTATTGACATGAGTACATGTGTTTTTCCTGGCAGAAAGGAAACATCTGGCTGGTTTCTGCGAAGGCTATGACTCAACCCCCTAAAAAATCCTTTTGCTTTTTTCACACAGTTGTACTTCATCCTATCTGCTACACTTTGGTGAGAGCCCAACCATCTGCCCTGTGTTAGCGGCAATTTGTTTTGCTAAATAATTGATGGAATCTATAATGCTTTATCAAAGAAATTATGCTTCATCACAATAAAAAGCAAAACGAGGCAAGCTTGGTATTGTGGGACTTGGACATGGTACAGGATGACAATGCTAGCATTCAACAAAATGGTCTCTATTTTCTTTTGTGGGAACATTTTTTTCAGTGATATTTTCATTTAAATTACTTTCATTTTGTAATGACTGTGAAGCAAGAAGGGGGAAGTTTGTTTTTTCTTTAAAAGTCAGATCTAACCATTTAATAGTGGAATACAAAGAACACTTTTCTTGAGATTTCAATAATAACAAGTCTAACATATTCAGAAACCAGAAATATTTTTTTTAGTGGAGGTCCTTGCCCATTAGCTTCCATTTCTGATGTCTTTCAGAGATGACCTAGTACAAGTACCCAAATACAAGTTTTAAGAATGGATTTTTCAGCTTCCTCCAACAAGGGTGATAGAGATAAGCTTCTCTCCTTATCCTGCTCAAAGGTCAGCTCCATTAACTTCCTAGAAAGTCATCTTTGGAGAACATATTGATGAAATACCTGCTATATGTAATGAAGTGTAATGAAGGCATAGGACTGGTCAATGGGCATCCAGAGAAAAAACGAAAGTCTCTGTGGATGGATTCATTCCACAGAGAACATACCTTCCTAAGCAGTTTAAAGCAGGAAAAAATGTTTGGAAGAGTTTGACATTATGTATGTGTATAAATGTATAGTCGTCCTTTTCTATATTGCAGTTCACCTATCAGTTTCACTGTATCTTGGGTTTTTTTAAATATATATATCTAATTCTGTATCACAGAGTTTTCATTATATTGTGGAATTTTGCAGATGAATACCATACTGTAACAATGAAAATGCAGTACACCACTACTGCTTGCAGAAGTTTGCCAGCATAATCCACTACTTCACAGATTTTTACCTATCATGGGGGCATTTCTGTATTTTGAGTTCATGGCATGCATACACACACACACACACACTTCTACTATAGAGAGAAATTGGATGGGGTGAATGAAGGAGGGAGTACCTTCTAGTACCTATTACATGACCTTACTCCCTTCTCTCTAGTAAGACTGAAAAGAGGTGAGAAGGAAGACTTTATTGCACCAACCTGCTCTCCCATGGATGAAATGAAGTCATTTATTTCCCAATTTCCTATCCTTCCCCACCCCACCATCCTAGTTTTCTTTAGTCTAGTCTGTGCCTCTTCAAAAAGAATGGAAATTCCCATTTCAAACAGAAGCCCTAAGCCATATGTAGACCTAGGATCCTAGTATGTCTCTATCTTTATTTCCATAGACAAGGGTAGAAGTAGACCCTAATGGAACTAGAAAGACCTAAACACTTGGGTTCCCATTTCTTAGTTAAGGATCCTACAATCTTTTCCCAAAATTACCCAAATTATTTCCAAGAAATGTTCCCTTCTATTCAACCAATACAGTTTCTGTAGCCTCTCTGGTCTGGATCCACCCTATTTCTTTTTTTTACTAAGATAAATTTCATATTCCTTTGATTCTGCAGATATTTTGAGGTGTGGACTTTAAATCTCTCTCCCAATTGCATGAAGAAATAGGTGCTGCATGCTCTCATCTTTGACTGCTTGATGTCTCTTTCTTTACATCCCCAGCTGCTGGTAGCAGTGTCCCTGTTCTTTTCAGGTGACAGCTAAAAAGTATGTAGAAACTGATAGCACCTGCAGTGACATTTTTATTTGCCTTTTAAAAGATGCAATTTGTGCAACTTGAAGAAAAGGCAAAAACTATGTTGACTGTTTTGCCTTGAGGTGTTTTAAGTAGTTTCATAATATTCCCCTAAAAAAAAGAGAGAGAAAAAAAAAGAAAAACCACAGTGTCTAAGTTGGGATTCACACAGATTCCTCTTGGCATAATAAGGATCAGCAGAAAATGATGCATCTGTCATGTTTACCTTAGGAAATTAAAGGCCACAAATCATAGAAAGCTATAAATTGTTATTATATATCTTGTGTCAAAATAGAGATGCAGTATAAGGAATCATTTACAATCCAATGTTATTATAGTTTTAGTTGTAAATGCGATATATGAATTATTCATTGCGATAGCCCATTTGGTCCATAGATACTAAACTCTGGTGTCTTTATGAGTCCTCTATAATGAAAATAATATTATCATAAATAACAATCATGATAAATAATCACAATAAACTGTAGCTAATATGGACTAACTAGGAATGAGTAAAATTGTGGAACATCATTCTATTTATGTATTATTAGGTATGAAAAAGGCTAAAAGATATTAATTCTGCTTGTAGATATTACATGAAAAGGTTAGGTGAGTTTGAGTCTCTTATGATATTCAAAAGTTTGGAATTCCAGTATCCTTCCAAGGTTGTGAATTTCATCAGTGTGGTTACTTCCTCATATAATGCAAGATACAAAGGTGTCCTCTCGTGAGTCCCCCAAAGGAGATCCACCTCATGTAATAGGCAACTCCCTAGAGATTTCTTGGCATTATGAGAAGACCAGTGAAATCCTCAGCTTATCTCAATCTATGACCAACCCAATTTCCTTTCTGGTCAACCACCTCTCTGATGACATGCTTCAAAACACTTTTGCACAATTCTTCACTGGTAATGTGTTGTACCCCACTATGTCTCTCAGGAAGGGAGCATCTCTGGAAGAATATTGGTTTTTCAATGGATCTTTGATTTTGAGAGAAACTCAGGACTATTAAGTACAGGGTATAGTTTTGAAAAGGCAATCCAAGCCATTGTCCTTCTGCTGAATTACAGTTCCAGACTATCATCCTAAATTGAAAGTACTGATAGATCAACTCTGCACAATAGACATTCTTTATTTATGTGGTTTTAACAGAGAATATAGACCAATATCTTGAATAATTATGGATCTTAGCTAAAAGTTACAGTAAAATTTTACAGCTTAAAGCAATCAACATAACTAAATATGCAAATGGAAACATTTGAACTTTGTGCTGGGCCTTCTTCAGGACTGTGACAATTGCCTCGTCAAGAACATTTGAATGTAAATATATTCATTAAATGTGATATTATATTAAGTGCTAGGGATACAAAGATAAAAGCAAGATAATCCCAACATCCAAGAAGCTTACACTTTAATGGGGAGGGGAAGGAAGGATTCATGTAGAGCATGGTGGTCAGGATAATACTTGACCTTGAATACATCTCTCTCTCTCTCTCTCTCTCTCCATATATATATATATATATATATATATATATACACATATATATATACACACACACATATATGTATATAGATAGATATATAGATATAAGAAAGAAGGTGTAGGGGATAGTATCTACATATATCATTTTATTTTTATCATTTTTTCATTTTTTCAATATTTTATTATTTTTCATGACTTTCATATATCTACATATATCATTTTATTTGTTTTTTCATGGCTAGAGACAAAATACTTGGATTTATTTTTGCAAGCCTTCATTAATTATACTCCCCTCTTTTAGGTATCTTGAGACCAACAATATGATCTCTATTGTGTTGGATATAGCATGGATGACTTCAGGGAATACCTGGTGTGATCCAACTGGAGCTATAATTTGGGTTGACCATCCCCATGACCCTTTACTTCATTTTCCCTTAAACTCCATTAGGAAGAAGGTGATAGGTCACCTCTGGCAGGACTACATTTATAAATGGATTTTCTTCTAAACCACTGCTGTCAGGTCCTTCCCAAACTGCCACTATGTTCAAACTTTTCTCTCAGCATCCATCTTTCTATCCTTCCCGACTGTCAGAGTGTCATTTGAGGACCTGCCAACACGAACTGCTCCTGACCTCCTTTGAATTACAGCTGGGTGGCTCAATGGATTGAGAGTCAGGCCCAGAGATGGGAGGTCCTGGGTTCAAATCTGACCTCAGACACTTCCCAGCTATGTGACCCTGGGCACAAGTCACTTGACCCCCATTGCCCACCCTTACTACTCTTCTGCCTTGGAGCCAATACCCGGTATTGGTGTTAAGATGGGAGGTAAGGCTTTTTAAATAATAATATTCCTAGCTCTCACTGAGTCCCACTATATTTTACATCTTTGTTTTCCTTAGAGTCATTTCTACTTCTTCCAGCTTCCTCAATAAGACAATGACACCATAGTCCAAAGATGGTGGATCCATTATCATTGTTGAAGAAAAGACCTTACTGTGTGAATCATTTGTGTGTCAGTAGGTCATGCTCTTGAAATGTCTTAGTGATAATTTCTACTCTGGTCTCTTGCCATGCTTCCTGTTATAGTTGTTTTTTCCCTCTATTGTTTCACTGTTTGAGGAGATGATACTTTCTTTTTTTTAATGTAGTAATAATAGAGGGATGTTGAGATTTGAGAAAGCTTCAGGACTAGGAAAACTTGAGTTTGAGTTCTGCCACAGACACATACTTGTGTGGCCCTAGAGTCGTGTCCATGAATCTCTGGCACTTGAGCTAGAGGGGTTTGCCCCCTTCCCCTCTCCACATGCCCCTGAGAACATTTCTCACATCACCCATCCCTCTGCCCAGCAGCGCTATGGGAGCACTTCAATGAAAATTCCTTAGAAAATGATTATGATCTGTGTCCATGTCTATTATTTGTCTCTCATTTTTCACAGCAATTATAACTTGAATAGTAATACATAAATTTTAGTCATAGGAATATAACCTTTTATTATGTTCCTATGACTAAAATTTATATAGTAATATAGTAAAAACAACTATAGTAAATTGGGATTGCTTTAATTTCATACCATAACTTCTCATTTTTATTATTTCCTCTAATTTGGTACTAATTTTCTTAAAAAACAAAACAAAACACCTATACCTTCTGTCATAGTATCTGTTCTAAAACAGAAGAACAACAAGGGCTAGGCAAAGAGAATTGCCCCACATAGCTAGGAAGTACTTGAGGCCCGATTTGAACCAAGAGTCTCTTGACTCCTGGCCTGGCATTGTTCTACCCACCTGCCCCTAATTTGGTACTAATTTTCATATTTACATGTAGCAAATTGGCACTCTCACTGAACATTGATTGGACATGTTTCCCACATCGATAGCAAGTACTTTCCCACATTTGCATTGAAATCAGGAAGTATTAAGCCCTGTTGAGTTCTTCCCAAATTTTCTCTCCCTCTTCTTGTTTTCCACAACCGGTGTTGGTACATACACTACAACTATTTCCTTTTTGGTCTTCTTACAAATGTTTGAAAGTAGCACTACAATACGAAATGCTTGATTGCCCCATGAAATTATGTATCTCAATTCATGTAGATGCCTGATAAACTCTCTCTTCTATTTGCCTTTCCAAAAAAGACCCATGAAACAGTCATCCACTTAGATGCAACCTTCTTTGGTCTTCTGGTTTCATGTGTACTATAAATGTTGGCATTGTTTAGATTCAGGTTCTCTAGATGTAGGGGCAAATACTGGTCTTTGTAAAAGAATCTCACATTTGGATTATCAATAACAAATTTAATGTTTGGATGTGGATTGAAAGCTGTTATTCTTATTTTCTACTCCCTTTACTGCTATTCTGCCATAAAAAAGGGTGCTATGCAAGAATCAAGGCAATTCCATTCCAACATTCATACAACATGACTTACTGAGTCTTTCCCAAAGAATTATACATTCCTTTAGCTTCCAGGTTTTTTGCTATGATGAAAAGAAATACTATAACTTAACCTTTACTCAAATGGCATAACACGAACAGTAAATACAATATATTCCTCCCATGAATGCAGAGTATACTCCCACTAATGAGCACAACATCCATGGGAAAAGTGGGCACAAACTTAAAAGACAGAAGTAATACAGCATATATGTAGGGACCTCAAAAGTTCTAGAACTATAAGGTCCTTCTCTTCCCTTTTCCTCTACCCTTACCTCTCTCCCCTTCCTTCACTCCTTCCTCTCTCTTTCCCTACCCCTTCCCTATCTCTCTGTGTTTCTCTCTGTCTCTTTTTCTGTAACTCTTTTTCTTGCTGTCTCTTTCTGACATACATACACACACCTATACAGCATGTATCCATATATTCTATTATATAGACAGGGGAGACAGAGTCAGAGACAAAGACAGACAGAAACAGAGAGACAGAGACTCTCAAGCCAAGCAATGTACTTGCTTTTTTCAGAACAAGAGGTATTGGGGTTAATAAATACTAATAATATTACCTATATCGTATAATTGTTTTGAGGAGAAAATGAGATAATTTATGTGAGTAACTAAATTGTTACATAAATATTAGCAATTATATTTGTTTCTTAAAGTGAAACAAAACTGAAAAAGTTCAAAAGATGATTCTTTTGTAATAACTTTTTTAAAAAATAAGGAAAAGAAGCCATTAATCCTTGGATGATGGTGCATGATTTAATAGATAATAAAGTATAAATGAACATCTGCACAGTTTTTCTTTGACCACATAGAAATGTGAAGAAAAATTGATCATGCTCTTGACCCCACTGGATCAGCTAATTAACCTATAGGCAGACATTGTGTTTTATAGAGATAAGAAGATGGTATAAGTTATCACAAGCAAAGTCTATATTTTAGGGAAATATTTATAATACTGAATAAAAAATCAAGGGAAGAAAAGGAATAAACTCAGGACTATTTAATGGAATAATACACATTTTCCGAGATAAAGAGAAATGAGTATATTTTGAAACTGAAAATCACAGATAACCTAAAATCATCATTTTCACCTCCAATTTTAGCTTTCCCTTCTTAAAATCTTCACCAGCATGAATAAAATATTACAGTAGTAACTAGTTTTCAATATTATTTCTTTTGATTTCTTCCTCAAGCTTTTCCAGCAAATGTGTCATGCCTTGTCTCAGATGCTATTTGTCTCTAGTAAGAGCAAGATGGAATGAAATTTCTGGGGTAATTGCTCTCTCTGGGCCAAGATCTTTGGACAGAATGGGAGAAGGAACCATATCTGTGCCTTCATGGATATATAAAGCCCTTTTTCTGTGAAAATTGCTTCCACCTTTTGAAATTATCTACTCGTCTACAATTTATATTCTTTGATCATCAGTCAAAAACTTTTTCCCCTTTGAGGTTCACACAATGCATATTTATCATGCAATCAAGATCCTGATAGTTGTTGATTATCGACCTCCTAGATACTCTCTTTTTCAATGAGTTCAGCTCTTGGCTACTAGGGTGAGAGTTGGGAGGATTTTGTAAATTGGGAATAAAGGATTTTGCATATTGATACTCCCTTAAATACCTTATCCTACCCATTCCTCAATTCATGCATTTCCTATGTGTAGCCCCCACTAGTGAGAGCAGCCCCCCTCAAAAAAGGCAAACCTCCCTAAGAATGATCAATCATAACTATTGTTTTGATTCAGCTACCTTGAAAAATTTAACTTGTATTCTGATATTAGATCATTTCTGTATCAAATGTAAGTTTTCAAAGAGTATTTCTCCTTCCATTAGCTCAATCTCACCTCATCCTTATTCCACCAGAAGATAGCACAGCATAATAGATCCACACTTAGCAAGACTTAGCAAAAATGTCTTACACTAAAAACTTATTACAGATTTTGATAGGGAAAAAAAGATACATACCAGAACCTAGTATATTACCCCATAACAGAACATAATCCTCACATGGACACAGAAATAAAACAAATTTGACTTATAAGTAAAGTAGAAGTCAAAATTTGCTTGGCTTATGAAACCAAGAATTGGATGCTAACAGAATCAGGCCTAATAAGTGTAACTCTCTCAGCTATGATAGGTGATGCTTGGCATGAAGGCAAAAGGATCTTGAATCTCAGTGAAAGCCATAGCAAGACTAACAATCCAACTAAGGCTCTGCAAAAAAGCTCAAAGGAAATGCCTTGTAGGGGAGGCAGTCTTAGTAACTCTAGGATTGGACCACCTGACTGGAGGTAAAGAAAGACTCCTGAGGGGGTTAAGATGGCGGCAGTGTAAGGAGCACCTGCTCGATCTCTCCTGACTGAAGCATACAGAACCCCACAAGGGGAAATAAAAACGAGTCCAGAGGAACGAAGGAACCCCACAACAGGGCACAGCACTGAAGGTACGCAGAATCGGGGCATTTCCACGCTATAAAGGGGTGAAACAGCTCTCACTAAAACGGGAGAGGAAGAAGCCCCTCCACCCCCCACACACACACCGCACACCTCGCACAAGTGTGAAAACAGGACTGGGGCAACCAGATAATCACTGGCAGCCCCGGAGCCTGTACCTGTGCGCTGCAAGACGAGGGAGCCCAAGTGGCTGGGGGTGCGCATGGACTTTCCCTGAGCGTCCACGTGGGTGAAGGCACCGCCTCCGGCCTGGACAAAGGCCCCTAAAACACGGCCTTTCCCAAGCTCTGAAGGCATCGCCTCAGGTGCGAATAAAGATCTCCAGCCCACAGACTTTCACTACCTTCTGCAGGGGTGAAGGCAGTGCCCTAAGAGCATCTGCACAGGCAAAGGCAGTGCTCTAGGCTTGAATAACTATCTCCAGCCCAGGCTTGGACCTCCAGTGAGGACCCGGTGCAGACCTGAGCGTGGCTGTGGAAGCAGCCCCAAAGACTGCTGAAGGAACCTCGGGCAGAGGGGCAGACCGGGAACTACCAGGAGGCCTGACCCCGAGGACAAGGAGACCCCGGAGCCCCCCGGAGCTTGCAAGGCCCAGGCAGACCCTGAGTGCAAAGACAAAGCGGAAAAGGGGCGGGGCCAACAATGGCCAGCAATAAGGAAGCCCAGAAGAAAAAGACCATCAAGAGAAACTCTGGAACACTGGACAACTTCTACACAGAGAAAATCCAGACAACAGAGGAGGGAAAACAAAAATCCAAACCTCCCCAAAAAAATGAAAGCTGGTCACAAGCTATGGAAGAGTTTAAAAATGAAATGCTGAGGAAGATGGAAGAAATCTGGCAAGAAAATAACAGTTTAAAAGGCAGAATTTCACAATTGGAAAGTGAGACAAGGCAACTGAAGACCAAAAATGACCAGATTGAAAAGGAAAACCAAAACATTAGAGCCAAAAACCAAAACATTAAAGCCGAAAACCAGTCCTTAAATACTAGAATCGAACATTTAGAAACCAATGATCTCTCAAGACAACAAGAACAAATAAAACAAAGTCAAAAGACTGATAAAATAGAAGGAAACATGAAATATCTTAATGAGAGAGTGACAGACCAAGAAAACAGGTCTAGAAGAGACAACTTAAGAATCATTGGTATTCCAGAAAAGGCAGAAATTAATAGAAACTTGGACTCCATACTTAAAGAAATTATTCAGTAAAATTGCCCTGAAGTTCTACAACAAGAGGGCAATATAGACATTGAAAGGATCCATTGAACACCCTCTACACTGGACCCAGAAAAGTCAACACCCAGAAATATAATACCGAAATTGAAGAGCTTTCAAGTTAAAGAAAAAATCTTACAAGAAGCCAGAAAGAGACAATTCAAATATCAAGGAGCACCAATAAGGATCACACAGGATCTGGCAGCCTCCACGCTAAAAGACCGCAAGGCTTGGAATACAATATTCAGAAAGACAAGAGAGCTGGGCCTTCAGCCATGAATCAACTACCCAGCGAAACTAACCATATACATTCAGGGGAAAGTATGGGCATTCAACAAAATTGAAGAATTCCAAGGTTTTGCACAAAAGAGACGGGGAATAAATGGAAAGTTTGACACTCAACCACAAATATCAAGAGAAAGATGAAAAGGTAAATAAGAAACAGGGGGAAAAGAAAGAAAACTCATAGTCTTTTAAGCTTGACTCTTTAAGGGCATAAATAAGATCTAATTATCTGTATTACTAGGTGGATAAATGCTATGTATAATTCTCTGTAGTGAACTCTATAAACTATTATAATATTCACTATTATAGCAACCAGAAGAATAATTCATAGGGAGAGGACAGGATACTAAATGGTCTAAGAAGACATGGGGGGTGGGAAAGAGGGGGGGAATAGTGGGGAACACCAAGAAAAATCCAAGTAAATAAGAAAAGTAAGATATTCTATTACACACAAAGAGGGCATGGGAAGGAGAAAGAATGAATAATATCATAAGAAGGAGATGAAGAGAGCATAATCAAAACTTACTCTCAGTGTAATCAACCTGGAGAAGGAAGAGTAGCCTTATTATCCATCTAGATAAAAAACTCTATCTAAACCTACTGAGAAAGTCAGAAGGGATAAACCAAAGGGAGCAGGAGAATGGGGAGGCCAAAAAAGGGAGGGGAGAAGAAGGGGGAGGGAATTCATTTGGTCTTTAAAAAAAACAAAAAGAGGGGAACAACAAGGGAGGGGGCAGAAAGGGTAGTCAATCAAGGGAGGGGATAAGGGATACAGGCTCAAAGCAAACCACTGGTTTAAAAGAAATTAGTGTAATAAGAAGGAGTGGGTCTAGGGGAGGATACAAAAATGTCAGTGAATGCACAACTAACAATTGTAACTCTGAATGTGAACGGGATGAACTCACTCATAAAACGGAAGCAAATAGCAGAGTGGATTAGAAACCAAAATCCTACCATAGGTTGTCTACAAGAAACACATATGAGGCGGGTAGACACACACAAGTTCAAGGTTAAGGGTATGAGCAAAATCTTTTGGGCATCAAATGAGAAAAAAAAGGCAGGAGTGGCTATCATGATCTCTGACAAAGCCAAAGTAAAAATAGATATGATTAAAAAAGACAGGGAAGGTCATTACATCCTGATTAAAGGCAGTATAAACAATGAGGAAATAACACTGCTCAATATATATGCACCAAGTGGTATAGCATCCAAATTCATAAAGGAGAAATTGGCAGAGCTCAAGAAGAAAATAGATAGTAAAACCATACTAGTGGGAGATCTAAATATTCCTCTTTCAGATCTAGATAAATCAAATCGAAAAATAAATAAGAAAGAGGTAAGAGAGATGAATGAAGTCCTAGAAAAATTAGATTTAATTGATATGTGAAGAAAAATAAATAGGGACAAAAAGGAATACAACTTCTTTTCAGCTGCACATGGTACATTTACAAAGATTATGTAATGCCCCATGTAATAGGGCATAGAATCATGGCAAACAAATGCAAAAGAGCAGATATAATAAATGTAACCTTCTCAGATCATAATGCGATAAAAATAATAATCAGTAAGGGCACCTGGACAGGCAAGTCAAAAACCAATTGGAAATTAAACAATATGATTCTCCAAAACCAAATAGTCAAAGAAGAAATCATAGAAACAATCAACAATTTCATTGAAGAGAATGACAATGATGAGACATCCTACCAAACTCTGTGGGATGCAGCCAAGGCAGTACTCAGGGGGAAATTTATATCCTTTAGTGCATATATTAACAAATTAAGGAGGGCAGAGATTAATGAATTGGGCATGCAACTCAAAAAATTAGAAAGCGAACAAATAAAAAACCCCCAGATGAAAACTAAATTAGAAATACTAAAAATTAAGGGAGAAATTAATAAAATTGAAAGTAAAAGAACTATTGAATTAATAAATAAGACTAGAAGCTGGTATTTTGAAAAAACAGATAAAATAGAGAAAGTACTAGTCAATCTAATAAGAAAAAGAAAAGAAGAAAACCAATTTGACAGTATTAGAGATGAAAAGGGAGACCTCACCAATAATGAAGGGTAAATTAAGGCAATTATTAAGAACTATTTCGCCCAATTATATGGCAACAAATATAATAATTTAGGAGATATGGATGAATATTTACAAAAATATAAACTGCCTAGATTAACAGCAGAAGAAATAGAATACCTAAATAATCCCATATCAGAAATAGAAATTGAACAAGCCATTAAAGAACTCCCTAAGAAAAAATCACCAGGACCTGATGGATTCACAAGTAAATTCTATCAGACATTCAAAGAGCAACTAATCCCAATACTATACAAATTATTTGATATGATAAGCAAAGAAGGAGTCTTACCAAATTCCTTTTTTTTTGTTTTTTTTAACATTTATTAATATTCATTTTTAACATGATTACATGATTCATGCTCCTCCTTTCCCCTTCACCCCCACCCCCGCACTCCCCCCACCCATGGCCGATGCACATTTCTGCTAGTTTTGTCATGTGTCCTTGATCAAGACCAATTTCCAAATAGTTGGTAGTTGCATTGGTGTGGTAGTTTCGAGTCCACACCCTCAATCATGTCCACCCCGACCCATGCGTTCAAGCAGTTGTTTTTCTTATATGTTTCCTCTCCTGCAGTCCTTCCTCTGAATGCGGGTAGCGTCTTTACCATAAATCCCTCAAAATTGTCCTGGGTCATTGTATTGCTGCTGGTACAGAGGTCCATTACATTCAATTTTACCACAGTATATCAGTCTCTGTGTACAGAGTTCTTCTGGCTCTGCTCCTTTCGCTCTGCATCTGTTCCCAGAGGTCTCTCCAGTTCGCCTGGAACTACTCCAGTTTATTATTCCTTTTAGCACAATAGTATTCCATCACCCGCATATACCACAGTTTGTTCAGCCATTCCCCAATTGAAGGATATACCCTCCTTTTCCAATTTGTTGCCACCACAAAAAGTGCAGCTATGAATATTTTCGTACAAGTCTGTTTATCTATGATCTCTTTGGGGTACAAACCCAGCAATGGTATGGCTGGATCAAAGGGCAGGCAGTCTTTTATAGCCCTTTGAGCATGGTTCCAAATTGCCAGCCAGAATGGCTCCACCAGCAATGCATTAATGTCCCAATTTTGCCACATCCCCTCCAACTTTCATTACTCTCCCCTTCTTTCATTTTAGCCAATCTGCTAGGTGTGAGGTGATACCTCAGGGTTCTTTTGATTTGCATTTCTCTAATTATTAGAGATTTGGAACACATTCTCATGTGCTTTCTGATACTTTTGATTACTTTACCTGAAAATTGCCTATTCATGTCTCTTGCCCATTTATCAATTGGGGAATGGCTTGATTTTTTATACAATTGCTTTAACTCCTTGTATATTTCAGTAATTAGACCCCTGTCAGAGTTTTTCGTTATAAAGATTTTTTCCTAATTTGTTCTTTCCCTTCTGATTTTGACTACATTGTTTTTGTTTGTACAAAAACTTTTTAGTTTAATATAATCAAAACCATTTAATTTACATTTTGTAATTTTCTCTAACTCTTGCTTGATTTTAAAGTCTTTCCTTTCCCAGAGATCTGACAAGTATACTATTCTGTGTTCACTTAGCTTGTTTATAGTTTCCCTCTTTATATTCAAGTCATTCACCCATTCTGAATTTATCTTGGTGTAGGGTGTGAGATGTTGATCTAGACCTAATCTCTCCCATATTGTTTTCCAAATTTCCCAGCAGTTTTTGTCAAATAGTGGATTCATGTCCCAAAAGTTGGGCTATTTGGGTTTATGATACACTGTCTTGCTGATGTCATATATCCCAAGTCTATTCCATTGATCCTCCTCTCTATCTCTTAGCCAGTACCATATTGTTTTGATGACTGCTGCTTTATAGTATAGTTTAATATCTGGTAGTGCTAGGCCCCCTTCCTTCACATTTTTTTTCATTATTTCCTTTGATATTCTTGATCTTTTGTTATTCCAAATGAAATTTGTTGTAGTTATTCCTAATTCAGTAAAGAAGTTTTTTGGTAATTTGATAGGTATGGCACTAAATAGGTAAATTAATTTGTGTAGGATGTTCATTTTTATTATGTTAGCTCGTCCTACCCATGAACAGTTAATGGCTTTCCAATTGTTTTGATCCAGTTTTATTTGTTTGGAAAGTGTTTTGTAGTTGTTTTCGTATAATTGCTGGGTTTGTTTTGGTAGGTATATTCCTAAGTATTTTATATTGTCTAGGGTGATTTTAAATGGTGTTTCTCTTTCTACTTCTTGCTGTTCTAATGTGTTGGAAATGTATAGAAATGCTGATGATTTATGTGCATTTATTTTGTATCCTGCAATTTTGCTAAAGTTGTTGATTATTTCTACAAGCTTCTTAGTTGATTCTCTAGGATTTTTTAAATAGACCATCATATCATCTGCAAAGAGTGATAGCTTAGTCTCCTCCTTGCCTATTTTGATACCTTCAATTTCTTTTTCTTCTCTAATTGCAACTGCTAGTGTTTCTAGTACAATGTTAAATAATAGACGTTATAATGGGCATCCTTGTTTTACTCCTGATGTTATTAGGAAGGCTTCTAATTTATACCCATTGCATATGATGTTTGTTGATGGTTTTAGGTATATACTGTTTATTATTTTTAGGAAAGGTCCTTCTATTCCTATACTTTTCAGTGTTTTCAATAGAAATAGATGCTGTATTTTGTCAAAGGCTTTTTCAGCATCTATTGAGAAAATCATGTGATTTTTGTTTGTTAGACTGTTGATATGGTCAGTTATGTGGATGGTTTTCCTAATGTTGAACCAACCTTGCATTCCTGGTATAAATCCCACCTGATCGTGGTGAATGATCTTTTTAATTACTTGCTGGAGTCTCTTTGCTAGTATTCTATTTAAGATTTTTGCATCTATGTTCATTAGGGAGATTGGTCTATAGTTTTCTTTCTCTGTTTTTG
>NC_058135.1:48740159-48768122 GCF_016433145.1 Gracilinanus agilis
AAACTACAACAAATTTCATTTGGAATAACAAAAGATCAAGAATATCAAAGGAAATAATGAAAAAAAATGTGAAGGAAGGGGGCCTAGCACTACCAGATATTAAACTATACTATAAAGCAGCAGTCATTAAATCAGTATGGTACTGGCTAAGAGATAGAAGGGAGGATCAGTGGAATAGACTTGGGGTTAATGATGTCAGCAAGACAGTGTATGATAAACCCAAAGAGCCCAACTTTTGGGACATGAATCCAGTATTTGACAAAAACTGATGGGAAATATGGAAAACAATATGGGAGAGATTAGGTTTAGATCAACATCTCACACCCTACACCAAGATAAATTCAGAATGGGTGAATGACTTGAATATAAAGAGGGAAACTATAAATAAGTTAAGTGAACACAGAATAGTATACTTGTCAGATCTCTGGGAACGGAAAGATTTTAAAACCAAGCAAGAGTTAGAGAAAATTACAAAATGTAAATTTAATGGTTTTGATTATATTAAACTAAAAAGCTTTTGTACAAACAAGAACAATGTAGTCAAAATCAGAAGGGAAACAACAAATTGGGAAAAAATCTTTATAACAAAAAACTCTGACAGGGGTCTAATCACTCAAATATACAAGGAGTTAAATCAAGTGTATAAAAAATCAAGCCATTCCCCAATTGATAAATGGGCAAGAGACATGAATAGGCAATTTTCAGATAAAGAAATCAAATCAAAAGTATCAAAAAGCACATGAGAAAGTGTTCTAAATCTCTAATAATTAGAGAAATGCAAATCAAAACAACTCTGAGGTATCACCTCACACCTTGCAGATTGGCTAAAATGAAAGAAGGGGAGAGTAATGAATGTTGGAGGGGATGTGGCAAAATCAGGACATTGATGCATTGCTGGTGGAGTTGTGAAATAATCCGACCATTCTGGCTGGCAATTTGGAACTATGCCCAAAGGGCTATAAAAGACTGCCTGCCCTTTGATCCAGCCATACCATTGCTGGGTCTGTACCCCAAAGAGATCATAGATAAACAGACTTGTACGAAAATATTTATAGCTGCGCTTTTTGTAGTGGCAAAAAACTGGAAAATGAGGGGATGTCCTTCAATTGTGGAATGGTTGAACAAATTGTGGTATATGCTGGTGATGGAATACTATTGTGCTAAAAGGAATAATAAACTGGAGGAATTCCATGCAAATTGGAGAGACCTCCAGGAAGTGATGCAGAGCGAAAGGAGCAGAGCCAGAAGAACATTGTACACAGAGACTGATATACTATGGTAAAATCAAATGTAATGGGCTCCTGTACCAGCAGCACTGCAATGACACAAGACAGCTCTGAGGGATTTATGGTAAAGATGCTACCCACATTCAGAGGAAGGACCGCAGGAGAGGAAACATATAAGATAAACAATTGCTTGAATGCATGGGCTGAGGCGGACATGAATGGGAAATAGACCCTGAACAAGGACACATGGTACAACCAGTGGAAATGTGCGTTGGCCATGGGTGGGGGGATAGCGGGGGGGTGAAGGGGAAAGTAGGGGCATAAAGTATATAAACAGATTAAAAAAGAATATTAATAAATGTCTAATAAAAAAAAAAAAGAAAGACTCCTGAGGGAAAAGTCATCTTGGTTCCTAAGCTAAAGCCAAGGCAAAATGTTTACCTATGACAAAACAACTAAGGACAACACACACAGCATATTCTGAGACACACTCTGAAAAAGAGCCCAAGTAAAAAGTGAAATTTCAAAATTTCAAGCAAATAGAACTTTAGCAAAATAGAATTTAGTTTTTTAGCCATACACAATCCATACAAACTATGCAGTCATTTACCTTGCCTTCATTTGTTTAATTTAAATAAAAAAGGAGCAGATGTAACCCCCAGTAGTGAGAGCAGACCCCAATAAAATCAGAGCCATCAGCTAGCACAAAGCACGTAGTTGGCTCCTCAGCATGAGAAAAGCAAACTTTTGCCCTCCCTAAATACTGTATGTCCAGCCAAGAAAATAATAATACAGGAGTTCTGTGAAAAGAACATACAGTATTCGATACAGAACTGGGTCATACATTGATATTTTTTCGTGATTTATTATCCTATAGAAAACACTGCTTTAAGTCACTAAAGTAATCTACATCCATAGTTTCCATCTTGTAAATCATTGCCAATCACTTTTCCTGCAAAAGGCTTACCTAATTTCTTAGCCTACATCATTTTCCCTATAAATTGTGCACCTCAAATCAATAAATTAATTCACCGCCCAGCCCTCCTGAGTCCATCTGCATTCTTACCTCTGGCGACCCCCAACCAGTGGACCTGACACCCCTGACCTACAATGCAAAATAGTCATAGCCTTAATGTTGCCATCAGCGATAGATATTCCACATCCCTGTTCACAAATTCTGAAATTCCTTCATCTGATTATAATCTATTGTCATTCTACATCTCCCTCTGCAAATCCCATTATTTGTGCTCGACATGATTTCGATATCTCTTGACCCCTCAGTTCTTTGACAAGCTCTTTTCCTCATTCTTTCTTTCAGTACTCCTACACTGGTTATACTCTATACCTTTCCTAATATTGACCTTTCAGCAAACCAGTTCGTTTTATGTTTTCCTCTTCTCTAGAGTCCTTTATTCCTTTATCCCATAGATCTTGTCCTTCCAAACTCAGTCTTGGATTGCTCCCCACCACAGGCTGGTAGACAATGCTGGAGGAAATCATGAAACCATCTTGACTATTTCCAATAGAAATTTGCATCACATAATCTCAGCTGCAGTCTGGCTTCCACTCTATCATTCAATCAAAACTGATCTCCAAATTTATGAATAATTTCAATGACCAAATATGATCTTTTGTCATACTTCTTTACCTCTCCTTAGCCTTTGACATTATTAATCATCTTTTCTCCTTGAAATTCTCTTCTCTCTAGGTTTTCATGATGTCTCTTTTCTTTCTCCTACCTATCTAATCATTTCTCAGTCTCTTTTGATGGATCTTCTTCCATGCCATGCACACTAAAAATAGGGGTCCCTCAAGGCTCTGCTCTGGGCCCTCTTCTCTATATTATCTCACTTAGTGATTTCATTGGCTCCTGGGATTTCAAATATCATCTCTATGGAGATTACTCTCAGTTGTGCTTCTCAAGTCTCAACCTCTCTGCTGACTTATAGCTCCAACAACATTTTAGACATCTCAAACTATCTACTAGACACTTTAAACTCAGCATGTCCAAAAATGAATTCATTTTCTTTCCCCTAAAACTTTACTCTGTTCTAAATTTTGTTGAAAGTACTACCATCTTCCCAATCATCTAGACTCACAACTGAGGTGTTATCCTTGACTCTTTACTTTCTCCTGCCTCCATACATGAAATCCTATTGTTTCTGCTTTTGAATGTCTCTGATATATGTCCCCTTCTCTCTCCTGCATCTGCCACCACCCTGATACAGTCTTTCAACTCTTGCCTCAACTATTGCAATAGTTTGCTGGTTGGTCTTTCTGTCTCAATTCTCTCCTTAATCCAATGGTTCCTCCACTCAGCTTTCAAATTGATTTTTCTAAAATATTGATCTGACCATGTCACTGCCCTATTCACTAAATTTCATTGGCTCACTATACCCTCCAGAATCAAATACTCTCCATCTTCTGAAATCCCACATTACCTGGCCCCCTCCTATCTTTCCAGTCTTCTTACTCTTTACTTCATTTATTCTGTAATAACAATGGCTATTTACTATTCCTCACACACAGCAATACATTCCCTGATTGAGCTTTTTTTCTGGCTTTCTCCTTTGTCTGAAATCCTCTCCCTCCTCATCTCTGCCTCTTGGGTTCCCTTTCTTCTTTCAGCTCTTATCCCAAGTCCCATTTTCTTCAAGTACTCTCTCCAACCCCTTTTCAATTAGTGCCTTCCCTCTGAAGTTACCACCAATTTATTCGGTGTAGGTCTTGTTTGTGCATAGTTGTTTTCATATATCCTTCCCTTTTAGAATGAAACCTGTGAGATTTTTTTTTTTGGTGAGGGAAAGGTGCCCTTCTTGGTATCCTCAGAGTTTAGGAAAACATCTAGCACATGACAGATACTTATTAATTGCCAGTTGATTGACTAGTTAAAGTGTTACCAAGAGCACTTAAGTAACTTACTCCTAGTGTCAAAACTAGTACCCTGACAAAAATAGGAGCTGGTGTAGGGTTTTCCTGACTCTTAAGATCAGCTCATGCTGACTCTTAATCAAGGATTCTTGATTTCTTTATATGCATAAAGGATCCCTTTAGCAGAATAAGGTTTTAAAATGCACATAATAAAATACATATGACTTCAAAACAAAATTTTTAAACCAAGTTTATGGATTCTAATTTATAAATCTTTTACCTATTGCATGGATTAGCTTTAAAATTTAATCTGTAAATCTACAGAGATCCTCCAATCTCATCATCATCTTCAGGAGCTAGTGGTATGGCTCTCTCTTCAGCTATGAACATGAGTGTATGTGCTTAGGTTGGGAAGAAAGATTCTTGCCACTCATCCTTTTCCTTACTATGGGTAGCTTCTTTTCCAAGTGCAACTTCATTTTTAACTGGGCACAGCACCCTCTCAAGTAAATTATCTCCCCTTCTGCCAGCCCATCATGTAACATTTTCCATATAGATGAACTAAAAGAATCCTGGGGGATGGATCACAACTTGACCAAGACCAAAGGTCATATTAGTTGCATGCTCTTTGGCAGACAAATAAGGGATGGTTATAAGCCATTTATCCGTAGGCTAATTCATTGTGAATGGGTATGGGCATGCCTGCCCATAACAAATTAGCCAGGATATGGTTATTTCATGCCAAGTTCCATGAATAACAATGAAGAATTAGCATATTTTACTGTTTGTCTCTACTGGAGCCAGCAAGCGTGCAGGTTAGCAGTATCATTTCTAAGGGGAAGAAAAAGCAGTGTCAAGAATCTTCTTGGCCTCCTTAAAGATCCCTTCCATTGGAGAAAAGAAGAATATTTTCACTGAAGTAAAGGGAGGTACAGAAGACAGTCTTTCTACTACATAAAATACAACAGAAGTCATTCTAGCACAAAGCCACTGTAAAGACCAGTGGAGGCACCCAAACAATTTATTCTAAGCCAAGAACGCTTGGAAGTCTTCTGACTTCTCCCTCCATAGACCCTGTAGATATTGTACTTGTTCTTTTCTCTGAGCGGCTCATTCCAACTTATTGCCTAGTCAGGAACTTACTTCCTACAAAATGGCAAAAGTCCCTTGCACTGACCCCAGGGCCCTTGACAAATCTTTTAACTCTCACTAATAGTTCTTTACTCTCCAGAGCCCTCTGATGGAGGAATTGGACCAGGAAAAAAAAATACTGTCATACCTGTGCTACTGAGGAGGAGAAGGATACCAATGATTGGAGCTTTTTAAGGGGTAGTTCTAAACAGAATCCAAGCAAGTATAAATGAAAGGTCAGTCTAGGTCAGAAGGAAATTTTCAATGCACCAATCCAAAGAACTCATACAGAAACAGGAAGTTGGGTTCAAGATCAGAAATATAAGACAGGAAAGAAGATGAGCCGAAAAGACAGGATATACAAAATAAAAGCTAAATGACAATCTACCTAACTCAATATGCTCTCTTCTATAGCACCACTTTTTTTAAATGGCAGTGTACCTCTGCTACCTACTGCTTTGGTATGGTATGTGAGAATATAGCAAAGCCTACCCCTTTAACCCCCAAAGTTAGAAGACTATCATCATTATAGAGGATACAAATGAAGAATTTCCTGTCCTCACACAGATCAACAACCATTCAGTGACTTATAATCCTAATGACTGAGAGCATTAAAGGGTTAAATGACTTGTCCAGTGTCATACAGCTGTCATAAGACCAAAACCCAGATCTCTCTAACTCTCAGATTAATCAATTAATATTATATAAAAATTAATCAAGTAACTATTATGTGCAAGTACTGGGAATACAAGAAGTGTCCAAACAGTCCTTGACCTCAAGGAGCCTACAGTCTGATGGGAATAACAACATGTAAACAAAAATGTTCAAAGATCAGTTCTTTATCATTCCAATATCAGATGATCAACCTCAGGGTTGTACAGGTATCCAACAATTATTAAGAGAATAAAAGTTCTTATTCTTATAATAAGAATATTATTCCTGTCAGGTAAATCTTTTATGGACAAGAAAGAAATCAAATGAGGAAATGGATCTAGATTTCAGTGATAACAAATCCATTGACCTTTTGAGTAAGAAATGAGGAAAAATGTACAACCGAGAGGAGGGGAAGGGAGAAGAATTAGGGACGGAAGCCAGACACATTTCAATCTTATACAGCCACAAATACAATTGATTTCATTACCCAAGTAAATATTGTTACTAAGAAATCTACATGTTCTTACTTGTAGAAAACTTTACTTTTTTTGAGTTTGAAATTAAAATGATGTTTTCTGACTACAGCATCTATTCAGCTAGCATCTTCCCTTCAGATACTAAAAACATTCATTTTTCTTCAGCAATTTAAAAAAAAATTTGATATCTCCTATTCCTTTCCAAATATATCCTTCCTCCCTTCCATACTGAGAAAGTCTTTCTTTGTAACAAAGAAGAAAAAAAAAGAAGAAGAAAAGGCAGTTTAGCAAAACTAGCCAACACATTAACTGACTCTGATAATTCGATGTTTCTCCAGTACTCTATTTCTAGGAAGAAGAGAAGTCTATTTCCTCATCTTTTTTCTGAGTTCTACCTTTGTTGAAGTTATGATTATATTTAATTTGAGGCATTTAATCTCTCATTTTTGTTCTTTCCATTTATACTACTGCTATTGTGTATGTTGTTTTCCTGATTCTTCTCTGCATTTGGTGCATATAATTCTTTCTCATGCTATCTTGAATTCTTCATATTCTGCATTTTTATGGTGTAGTTACATTACATTATATTCCTGGTTCATAATCTGTTTAACCATCCCCAGTCGATGGGCATCTTTTTATGAGAATGTTCCCTTGCACTGTATTTGTCATTCACACTAAATCTTAAAAACTGATTAGGAGGGGGCAGCTGGGTAGCTCAGTGGATTGAGAGCCAGGCCTAGAGACGGGAGGTCCTAGGTTCAAATCCGGCCTCAGACACTTCCCAGCTGTGTGACCCTGGGCAAGTCACTTGACCCCCATTGCCTACCCTTACCACTCTTTCACCTATAAGTCAATACACAGAAGTTAAGGGTTTAAAATTAAAAAAAAATAAAATTAAAAAAAACTGATTAGGAGGCAGCAAGGTGGCTCAGTGTATTGAGAGTCAGGCCTAGAGATGGGAGGTTCTGGGTTCAAGTCTGACCACAGACACTTGCAAGTCACTTAAACCCTATTGCCTAAACTCTTGTGCCTGGGAACCAATACAATATTGATTCTAAGACAGAAGGTAAGGGTTTTTTTTAAATGGATCAGCCTGTCACCTGCCCCCCAAAATCCAGTTTCTTCCTGATAGATGTGGGAGTAGCAAATGTTCAAAATTAAAAGCAAGAGTAATCCCTGATGCATCCTACCTATCTTCTATACTTAAGCCCTTCACTGTCCCCTGAGTTCTCAATCATGACTATCTTTACAGTGATCTCTTGATATTCTGTGCCTCCTTGTCAACCATTAATGCTCCCACATATGTTTGGGCCACCCATACAATGCTATTGTTAGTACTTCCAGGGCTAGAAGCTTGTTTTCTATTATGTCTTATACTAAAGGTATCAGGTCTGGGTCTGATGTTGTCTCTTTAAGGATTTAGGCAAACCATGGCTTTGGAGTTGGAATTCACATCTATCGTTGCCCACTCTATCTTTCTTATGATTCTATATTTCATTTTCTATCATGCTTGTTCTTGCCTCAGTCTAATGACTTGGTAGCCTTCCCAACTACCGCTTTACTCACTTCCTGAATTCTATGCATCAATGATTTTGCCCACTCTGCTGACATGACAGTTCTGTCCCCCTATTTCCCTCTTCATCAAGACCCTGGTGCATGATGGGCATTTATGGTCTATGGATGACTATTCTCTCCCCACCAGTGGAGGAGTCAATCACCCATCCAGCCAGAATACTGCTCTGCTCACTGTAGTGCAATGAAATGCTTTTATGACAACTGATCATTAAGTCTATTTGTTCTTAGAGCCCAGGACACTAAGCATGACACGGATTGACCAGATGATTTCATCTGCATCTGCCTTCCTGGGGCTAAAACAGAAAAAATAAAAAGAGGCCTTGAAGGCTCATGACAATGAAGTAGAGCTCACTATTAAGAAGGTTCACAGACATTCCCAGTCCTTGGAGGGCCTTCTGCCATCATCATAATTTTTCAGAGAGGGTTAATTAAAGGTTACTTGTGCTTAACAAAAATTGTAAATGGCTTAGTTCACATATCTTTCTATGCTGCCAGGCTTTTTTAATGAAAAAAAGATCTTTGCCAATACTGGAAGGGTTGGGGAAGGGGAAGTCCAGGGATACAAAGCAGAAGATATACTGTGTTCATTGGTCAGTCACCGTAGGCAGAACAAAAGGAAATTCAGCAAAATGTACCTTATTTAAATGGATCATGTAGACCTGTTTCTCAAAGTTTCATTACAATCCACCACAATGAGTAGTATCTGGCTATCACCTTTGATTCTTCTTCCAACAATATACAAAGGTAAGTCTCACCTTTATCCTCATTTCTAACAACACATCAATGACCTAGGTGGCTCAGTGTTTGGAGAGTTGGGAGTCAAATAGGGAAGACCTTGATTTATATCCTACTTTAGAATTACTAGCTATATGACCCTGTACAAATCATTTAACCCGTCCCAGCTTCAGTTTCATTTCTTTATCTGTAAATGAGGAGATTGGACTCAGTGACCTTCAAGTCCAGTTCCCAACCATTTCTAAGACTATGTTCCTATGTCCTCCTATAATTTCATCGCTGTTACCCATTCATAGCTGTATCAATGACATAAACATGTAATATTTCAAAAAGAAAGAGATGTCCAGTAGAATCAACACTTTATGAAAATTCTTTATGATAATAACAAAAATAGCATTACAGATTTCACCCTCAATAGAGTAACCAAGGACATTTTTAGGAAGATGTGAACATAGATTTTTTTGACCCTAAAATTATAGACTCTTGTATCCTTTTTATTTCTATGAATGTATTTGAAAATCAGATATAACACAGTATGAAGTTGATCTAGGGAATGGCCCAGTCCTTCCTGTTTTGGAGACTACATATCACTTTATCCCTCATCTTTTATCTTATACCAGTGATGGTGAACCTTTTAGAGATTGTGTGCTGTGCCCGCCCCCCCCACCCCCCCAGACTGAGTGCCATGCCCCTCCGCTTACCACAGATAGCGGAGGGAGAAAACACTCCTATTGGGCTTCTGAGCAGAGCGGGGGGAGGGTGAAGTGAAGAATGTCCCGCATGTGGAGAGGGAGAAGGGAGTTGTCCCAAGTGCTCCACTCCCCTCCAGCTCTGCTACCTGTGAGCTGCCTACCTTAGCCGAGACAGGCTGGTAATATGAAAAAAATGTCCACAGGCACGATGGAGATGGGGAGGGGAGCAACTCTACCTGAGTCCCTCTGGCTTTCTAATAACAAACTCTAGCAAGGGATGGTGCATGTGCCTACAGAGAGGGCTCTCTATGCCCTCTTTGTCATGTATGCCATAGGTTCACCATCACAGTCTTATACCTTTTACTAGTTGTCCTCAATGCCTACATTTATAAGATTCTCTTCCCCCACACTGCTTCCCCAACCACTGAAATTCTAAAGTCTAGAGAGGAAGTAAATTTCTTTTATTTCCGTGTCTTAATTTCCATCAGACTAATCTTAGTTTCTTTTAGACATGAGTATTGTTGGTGCTTATTTTTATAGCTGGCCACAATTTGTTCAAGAAATCACTAGTGCTTTAAAAAAATCATTATGTTCTCTCTTAGAATCAGTATAAGTAACAGTTCTAAGGCAGAAGAATAATAAGTGCTAGTTGATTGGGGCTAAGTAACTTTTACGTTCCCCATGGTCACACAACTAGGAAGTCTGAATTTGAATCCAGGACCTTCCCATCTCAAGCCTTGGTTTTTATCCACTGTGTTCCCTATTTGCTCCAGTTAAGATTTAAGTGAGCTAAAAAAAAGTTAAATGAACCTTCTAGTTAAAGGAAGATGAGACTTATTTTACTGTAGAACTATACTCTCGTCACTCTGATAGTGGACATTAATTAATAGAATTTATTTTCACTATTACAATTCCATCCCTCTCATATTTCTGGACTGAAGAAAGTGTTTTCCACCATAAGGGAGCTTTTTTGGTCTTATTATTAATCTCTCTTTTGCATGCAAAATGTATATGTATATTTTTATATACATAAATTTTTTTAGCCCTTACCTGTGTTAGAATTGATACAAGTATTGATTCCAAGGCAGAAGAGCAGAAAGGACTAAATGTCAGCAATTAAGGTTAAGTTAAGACATGTCCAGGGTCACAGAGCTAAGGAATATCTGAGGTGAAATTTGAACCCAAGTGTTCCAAACTCCAGGCATGGCCCTCTAACCACTGTACTACCTGGGAATTCCATAAAATATTTCTTAAAAAATAAAACTTCTTTCTTCCACATAAAGAAAAAAAAGTTCATTTCATTTACCTTAGTTAGACTGTACATATTTATTCTACTATCAAGTTACTAAACTCAATTAATCAAATTTCATTCTTATCTGGATTGACTTTGGCAAATTAAACTGCATTCTTTGTCTAGATTTGTCATGTTCCTTAAATAATATTCATTTATGTGTCTAATGTTATGGATCCTATTAGAAGTCATGGTAAGGAAAAAATCTTCTGGAAAATGACTTCATAGCCTTAAATCTAATATTTACTTTGACACATAGTCACTTCTAACCCAAAGCAGGGGAAGCAATGGTGTTGCATGAAGCCAAAAAGTGAGAAAAAAGATAGTGAGAATGGCAGTTTATAATGATGGTTTGGGGAATCTCTCATTCCTTGTGGGTTTTCAATCCCTCCTATCTACCTTTGAAACTGCTATCGTCTTTCTTTTTAACTTTGAAAAGTTAAAGTGATTCTTTTGGGAGGAAGAGAAAAGAATACCTTATGATTTTTGTATCTTCCATCTTAAATTACCATCTTAACAACTAACCATTAAAACTGCTTCTGACATATTTTCATTTCTTTTTTCCAAGTCATTAAAAATATTAGGTTGTGGAGCACAAAGCAGATTTTGAATCTGAGAACCTGTCAAGGATTCCTGTCCCTCCTCTTACTTTCAGTGTTGCTTATTAAGTTATTAAGTTAAAGTAGTTTGTTGCTTATTAAGTTATTAAGTTAAAGTAGTTTTTGTTTCAATGGCATGGGATTTTTTGCTTGTTTCCTCTCCATCTTTTGTAGGATCATAGATTTAAAAATTGTAAGAATCTCAAAGCCCAATTCTCCTAATATTGAAACACTATTCTCTTCTAGTTCAAACTAGAGCACTTGACATAGTTTATCTTCTCTTTTCTATTGTTTTTCTTTTTTAAGTATATAGTTATCAAAAATCTATGAAATATTTGAAAAAATCTTGGTTTGGTTTGTTGCTGATTGGAAATATTCCTGCATCCTCACATAAGTTCTGAGTTGATCTAAAATGAGTAGTTGGCCTCCCTCTTCCTCCTTATTTCCCTAGCTCTCCTCAAGTAGCAACTGAGAAATCCACTTGTCAGAGAAGGATATTGATGAATCAGAAGAGGATAACCTAGAAAATGAAAAACCTTGAATCCACATCAAAGGAGAACCAGTTGAAGAAATTAGAAATGTTTAGCCTAAAGAAGATGAGATCCAGTGAGAAAATGATAGCTGCCTTTATATTATTTGTAATCATCAGGAGGAGAAGGGACTACACATTTTCTTTTTTGGCCACAGAAGACAGAACTAGAGAAATTAATGGCAAAGAGGCCAATTTATATTTGGTGTGTCCTGGAATGCTTTAAAAAGGTTCTCCCTGGGACATACTATGTGGTTCAGTGGTTTGAGGGCCAGGCTTAGAGATGGGAGCTTCTGGGTTCAAATCTGACCTCAATCACTTCCTAGCTGTGTGAGCCTGGGCAAGTCACTTAACCCCCATTACCTAGACCTTTTTGCTCTTCTGACTTGGAACCAATATATAGTATTCATTCTAATATGGAAGGTAAGGGTTTTAATTAATAAATAAAAATTAAAAGATTGTCCCTCATTGAGGATATCCAAACATAGCTTTGAAGACCCCATGCTAGGCATGTTCCAGAGAAAGTATTTTATCAGCTTTGGGTAAGATTAGAAGGTGATGATGGTCAAATTCTGTGATTCCAAAGGTCCATTTTTCTTTTTCTTTTTTTCAATTTTTCTTTTTCTTTTTTTCAATTTTTATATTTTTCCAATTACATGCAAAACCAATTTTTAACATTCATTTTTTAAAATCTTAAGTTCCAAATATCCTCCTTCCTTTGCTCCCTCTCTCTCCTTGAGAAATCAACATATGCAGTCATGCAAAACAAAACTTATTTTCATATTAGCCATGGTGTAAGAAAAACCGACAAACAGAAACAAGGGGAAAAAATAAGAAAAGGCTTTTTTTGTTTTGTTTTTTTAAAGTATGCTTCAATCTACATCCAGATTTGATTAGTTCTTTCTCTGGAAATAGATAGCATTTTTCATTAGAAGTGTTTTGGAATTGTCTCCTCCAAGTCTTTTCAAGGGAGCTCTGGCTCCTTGGAGTCATTGTTTGGTATTCTGTTTTAAATTCCTCTTTATAGTATTTTAAGAATGATTTTTCCAATTCGGTTTTGTAAACAGAAGTGATTCAAACCCTCATCAGAAATGAAATTGGAATTACATAAGCCCACAGAATCATGCTGTTTATTTTATCAGATAACACTTATTTTCTAATAATAGTTGAGTGCAGTCTTAGTGGGAAATTACTGGTTTTGCACATAGAGCTCTTCGTTTATGGCTTGGATGAGATTTCAGAACCCAGCTGTTGCTCTGCCATTAGACCGATGAGATGCCCTACAACTGTGATTCCACAATCCTAGCACTTCATTACCATGTGTGGTTCTTCCATTTGAGAGTGGAAGGCCCACACACAGACCCTGGCTCAGGTACAAGCTAACAAAAAGCTTCCTCAGAACACTCAGTATAGCTTGTCAGCTTTTGAACCAGTTCTAATCTGGCAGCTTGAAAACTGGCTTAAAGGGGATCTAAAACTATATACATTTATGGAATTAGTTCAGATTTTTAGTTTTTCTCTAGGTAAAACCACTTGCTGGATTATGAAAAAATATTAAAAAATTAATTTTTGTTGCAGCAGAGTTACATTTGTTTTTCTCCCATAAATCTTTCAAAAGATTGCAGAGTTAGCTCTACAAAGGCCTTAAAAGCCATCGAGGTCAACCCTCTCCTTTTAAAGATGAGGAAACTTTTTTAAAGGTGAGGCCCAGAGAAATTAAGAGATTAACTGATAATCACACAACTAATATGCTGGAGACCAGATTTGAACCCAGGTCTTTCTGATCTGAAATTGCCTCTCTCTAAATTGTTTCTATTAGCCTCTAACATTCTACAAAGTCAAAAATTATTTGAATTCACTTTCTGTGGTCTCCTAAAACATGATAGGCATAATATGTCTTCTAGTCATGCCTGTACATTATTAATGATTTGTACATTACTAATCATACATAGATCATCGCGTTACATTCTTCAACCTAATTAAGCCTATCATTCATCATGCTGTTGCCTTTTGGTTTATTTTTGACAAATGCAACGTGCCAACCTAATTTGCCTAAAATACCATTTTCAACATGTCTTGATAAATTCCCTCCCACGTTAGATTATAAGTTCCTTGAGAGCAGGGACTGTTTGTTGGTTTTTTAATTTCTTTGTATTGCCTTTATCTAGCACAGTGCTTGGTAGATAGTAGGTGTTTAATAAGTGCTTGCTGACCTGATTATTACTCCTATGTGAAGCCTAAAATTGTCTATGAAGTTCATTATTTCAAATGTCTCCATATTCTGGCTCCATCTATATTATTTGATAATTTGTGACTTCTTGCTATCCTCACAATTTATCTTTATTCAGGAGAAAATTTTGATTACACTCTCCACTTGTGTTTCAGATACTTCTTTAATTACATTTGTTCTGCCTGCTTCCATTCTAAGGGGCATTGTGCTTCACTAAAAGGAAGAAGAAAATGGAAGCGAAAATGGAACTTGGTAATTCTTTAGCTCTGTCATTATCATCTGTGAAAAGAAGACAATCTTGTCTTGTTCTTGCTCAGAATACAAGAAAGTCATTATCTCCCACTTTGGGGCAGATCTAGAATATAGAAATTCTCACATTACATATATTGACTCTTCCTAACACCTATAACAAAGTTGACATTTTTCTTACCTGAGCCATTCAGTCCCCCTCACTGTCATGTCCACCCTCTGTTTATTCCCCTGCCACTATGAAAAGGATTGACTCTCTTCCAGTATGAAAAAAAATTCTCTGGAAAATTATTTGTGTTTGGGAAAACTAAGTCTCTTTAAAAATGTAATTGGAGCCAAAGGAATCACACTGGGACCCATATCAAAGATCAGCTTTTCCTGTCCTTAAAAAACAATTTGGGACCTTATTTTTGCAGTTATTAGCAGCTGGGGTGTTACATTATGCATGATGCTTGACAGCTGGTATGAACGAACTTCATTATCTTCCACTGGAATGTTAGCCCAGATTTTGCAGCCTATTGCTTTCATATAGGTCAGTGTATAATTATAGTGCATGGTTAAAGTTATTATCCCTTGGGAATACATTTCAAGTTTCTTACTCTTATTATACACAGTGGTACTCTATACTCAAAAAAGTAGTAGACACTTTTAAGATCCATGGCTTACAAAACTCTGAAAAGTTAGCTTGAAGTACAATATCCTGAATGATCTCAATGATCTTGGCAACCCAATGATTGTTTAAAGACTGCCATTTTAACTCATCAACATGGAAATTTGTTAAATTCATAGGGTCACTGCTTTAGAATTGGAGAGACAGTAGAGGTCATTTAGTCCAACCACTTCATTTTCCTCATGAAGAGCCTTCAGTCCTTTGGCAGTTGTTTGGAGAATGATTGTTTAGAGAGAGAGCACAGAAACTTGGAGTAGGTAGACCAATGTGGAGACTATTGCAATAGTCCTGGTGAAAGGATATGAAGACTTAAACTAAGATGTCAGTTGTGTGAGTGGAAAGAAGGTTATGCATACAAGAGATGCTGTAGAGACAAAAATGACAAGACATGTCAATTGATTAGGTATATTGTTTTAGTGAGAATCGGATCACTAAATTCAGAGTCCCAAGTAAGTAAGTAAGTGGCCAAGATGGGATTTGAATCTATGCCCTCTGAATTCAGAGCTAACATTTCTTTCTCCAGTACCATGCTCTCCTAGAAGTCAAAGTCAATTTTTTAACAGATAACCTAAGTGGAACCTTATTGACATCTGTGCTAACATTGGTGTTCTCCATTTGATATCTTTTAGGTCTTTAACAATATCAAAGACGATTCAATATATCATGGTATTAGCCTCAGCTCTTACTCTCACCAACCTAATATACTTAATCAGTTGCTGTGTCTTGTCATTTTTATCTCTACACAATCTCTTTTATGCACACTCTTCTTTCCACTCAAACAATTGCCACCTTAGTTCAAGTCTTCATAGCTTCTCACAGGACTATTACAATAGCCTTCACAGTGTCTTCCTCCTCCAAGTCTCTGCCCATTCCAAATTGCCATCCTACATGTCACTGTCAAAGTACCTTACCCAAAGCATGAATCTGACCAAATCCTTCCATTGTTCCATAAACTTCAGTGACTCCTTCTTACCTCTAGCATCAAATATAAATCATTAAAGATAGCACTACATATAAACTCTTGTTTGGCATTCAAAGCTCTTTAAAGCCTGGCCACATCTTTCCTTTCCATCCTTTTTACATATATTTACTTCCTTTCCACATGCAGTATGGTCCTTCCTTTCTGTTAAGTGTAACACTTCAGTTCCCTTTTCTGTGTCTCTATGAGATATTCCCCTTTGTCTGGAAGGCTCTCCCACTTTACTTTTGCCCATTAGAATCCCTTCTTTCCTTTGAAACTCAACTCAAACACTTCTTTCTGCTTGAAGCCTGCCCTGGTTCCCCCCAACTCCTAGAACCATTCCTTCCAAGGTTACTTTTCCTCCCTTTTTTATGTGTTGTATACATCCTAATTTATGCACTGGCTGTCTCATTCATTAAGAGTATAAACTGCTTAAGGACAGGGATGAATGCCCAGTGACTGGTATATAATAACTACTTAACCAGCACTTGCTTCCTTTCTTGTTTTATTGTACATGAACAACAAGAAATGCAAAAAAAAATAGTAATTGTGCTTTTCGATAGTATTTTCCCTGGAGATTTTGTAATCTAAACCATGTCTACATTAGCAGTGAATTGGGAAATTAATGCAACTCTCCCTCTATTCAAGAAGACAAAACAACCAAGCACTTCCTTATACTTGATTAGCTACATATTTTCCTATTTTTCACTTCAGCTTAAGAAAATTACCTTCATCTTAAGGAAACCAGGAATTATGCACTCCAATAGATATTTTTAAGAATCAAATATTGCTTCTTTTCCTCAATCTTAACATCTGTATTACTATGTTACATATGGCATCTGTTAGTAGCTTTCGTGAAAGATGTCTACTGAGGTCTTGAAGTTTGAGGCAGATGGTAAGTCTCCTAGTGATTATTCCATAATGATTACATCTGAGTTCTCCTTTGCACATTACCCACAGAATTTCTAAATAGACATGTTCTTGATTTCTGGTTCATCAACAATAATAACCCAATTTTGTCACATATGATATGAATGAATGGATGGATGGATGGCTGAAGTGCAGTTATTAAACATTTACTACATATTAATCACTGCTCTAAATGCTGGAGCAAAAATACAAAAGAGATAAAAGTTCCTGCCCTCAAGGAACTTTCATTCTAATAGCAGAAAATATCACTTATAGAGAAGTGAAGAGTAGAGAAGGACTGGGAAGGCATTAAGATGGTGAGCTAAGTAGAAAAATAGTAAAGGAGTTGACTAAAACTCTCCTTCCAGAATATACGCTTTCCATAAAAATAGATGGTGAAAGCCGATAGATTCTATAGATCACATGATACATGCTTAAAAGGTTAGATATGAAGGGCCAACAATGACTTTTGTTTGTGATGTTTACATATTTGACTTGAAACTCAATGTTGCATTTATTCAGTATTCATTAATTTCATTAAATTCAATAATTCATTAATATCAACATCAAAACTTGGTACCGTGTTAAAATAAACATGTATCAAATGATTTCCGTGTAAAGTATTAGGAAAACTGCTAGAAAGGTTACAGTTTTACTATATATATATTTATATATGTATATATATATATATATATATATATTATTCACACTTCTTGAGGGAACCAATTGCTTCCTAGCTAACAGTAGTATCTATATGTTTACACACATAAGATATAAATGTCACTTTCCTGTATATAGTTTTCATTTTGCTGATCTAAAGTAGGGCAAAGTTACTGTTCTGTAATAAACTCACTCTGCTAGCTGGAAATTTATGTGAAGGGTCCTTCTGGAATTATTTTTAGTTTTCCTTTATGTGTGTCCACAGTTTCAGTTATACTTGAACACAGATGATTCATTTAAGCCTCAGTTTCAGCATTTTCATGCCCTTTCTTATTCACACACAAATATGCGTGTATATGCACATGCAAGAAATTGGCCAAGGTTTCATTCATTATTTGTTTAATCACCATTGGTTGTAATAGCATCTTTAGCCTTGAGGACACCCTAGTACAGGTTTTATTTTTAAAACAACAACAAAAACAACAAAGCTCAAGAGCTAGGAAGGAAACCCCTCCTTTACTCAATTAAAAAATTCCTTTATGTGGTTACTGGAATGACAATATAAGTTTTTTTCCTTTAGGTTCCTATATTAATTTACGAGATCTGCAGAACCAGTCTGAGGAGAATTGTTGCCTGCAGTACTAAAACATACCAAAAAATGATCTTTTCATCTATTTTATAATCTTTATTTTTGTGCCAATATGTTTGGGGGCCTTTCTCTACATCTCTTGTGATTGTGTAGTTGCAAATATGGGGTGTCCATTGGTTATCCTTGAATCTCATTACAAGAGCTACCCACTTCTTTTTGTGGTCATATGTTTGACTATAGATATTCTTTAAAATCCTTGTTCTGCACAATTGTTCATTAATAATTTTTTTTACCTATCTATATCATGTACTTCCCTATTTCTTTTTTATTATGACCTTGATTGTTTTTTTTTAATTTTTTATTTGATTGTTCAGAAATTGTGAGATCCATGACATTTAATTGTATAGCATTATCAAAAGAACAGGTCTACTTAAAAAAAATAAATAAATACAAATTTTAAAAAAAAGATGAACCTTTGTTTCTGGGAGAAGCTTGGAGTTACTAAAATCATTACACAATTTCCCAAAGCAATCCAGGCTACTATACTTCTTTTTGATTTTAAACAGAGTTCACTGTCCTTGCCCCCTTTCTCAAAAAAAAATGTATTGATAGAAGAGCTCTTTGGATTGAGCATCCACCTCCATATTATACTGTGTTCAATAGGCATCATTTATCCACTGCTTTTTTTGTCATTGGATGAATTGGTCAAATTCTCATTTAGGAGGCTCTGTATAATTCTAGGACATGATACAATCATCACAATATCATCCACAACAACAATAATATTTGTCAATTTTTGGTAATTTTAAAGAACCCTTTTTCCATTTGTACTCTGTGCTATACATTCTCCTTCATAATATGACTGCAAAAAAACATGCTATAGCCCAAAAATTTTGAGCCAGATTTGATATAAATAATATTAACAATAATGTGAATAGTCTGTTGCAATTCATATTTACAGGATTCAGTCTATAGTAAAGTCTGTTGAAGAATTTTCATTGGCATCTTTCCTCTTTGCTTATATGTGTATATACTCTAACTTATTAACACACAGCATTTTTCAGAATTAAAAATAAATATTGTAAATTTAACCAACAACCCCAAATTGCATATAGATATGCAAAGTAGACTATAAAAGGTTCATATGTGAAGCCCTGAACCTCTTGCTTTTTAAAATATGACAAAATAAATTCCACATATACCTTTCAAAGCTAACATTCTTGTCTATGCTTCCTTCAGAATATCATGCTTTATTCTGTGCATTTAAAAAATTTCAGTGTCCTCCATTTGGCTTCTTTTGGGGAAAATACATTACTATTACTATGCCCTCCATATTTGCAAAAGGGAAAATGCTCTTGTAACAAATAAACTAAATATAGTTAAGTAAAACAAATTTGCATGGTAACCATGTCCAGAAAACATACTTCTCTTTTCTGTATCTTGAGTCCATCACCTCACTGTCAGGAGGTAGTGGCATGCTTCATCATTTTGCTCTAGAGTTATGGTTGCTCATTTCTATAATCAGATTTTTTTAATTCATTCCTATTGGTCTCGAGATTCTGACTGACTTTTTGTGTAATTCTGGGTTTAAAGTCACTTAATGTAGTTTCTCCTTAGATTTCTGATGGTTATCGAGTATGGTGCTGTTTTTAGGTTTTTGCTAGAGCAGGATATGGTGGGAGTTTGCTTGCTTTCATCCAAGTAGACATCTTTACCGGAACGCTAATACTCTTTTAATAAGCACCAGGTAGGCAGAGTAGGATATAAGATATTGGACTTATAGTTCAGAGGGTCTGGGTTTGAATACTGCCTCACACTCATATTAGCTGTGTGACCCCGGATGGTCAGATAAGGTCAGATAAGCTCTCCATCCCAATAAAATGGGTGTGATAATAATAGCACCTGCCTCATATGATTATTTTGAGAATGAAATGAGAAAATATGTATATATATTTAAATATAAAATGTTGAAGCAACAAATAACATTATCTAGTTATTGTATGTCTTATAACTGAATCATTTATATCAGCTGTAGAGTAGAGCTCTGTCACTTAACCACTTTTAAGTCCTCATTTTCCAATTCTGTAATTTACTGCAAGGGTAATAATACTTAAGCCACCTACCTTACATAGTTCTTTTGAAGAAACTTGATCTGATTATGTGGAAAGCCTAGGACTGCCATGGATGGTTTTGACTTCTTTTTCTGTGATACATTCCTATAAGTGCAGAGGAAATGATGTCCAGAGATTTCAGAAAGACAAATATACCAACCCACTCCCCCAATCACTTGACAAGTTCCTTGAGAAAACATTGTATTCAACATACATGTGCTTTACATACAATTTTAAAGTAACCAAATATTTAAAAGTTTAAGAAGGCTACTTCCCATAATCACCTACATCTTTTCGAAAATACTTTTATTTTTTTTTCTCCAAAATAGCCTGACTATTCTTCTGAATATTCGTGGTAACATTCATTTTTCATTCTATTCAGTAGACACTTTTAAATTATGCATTGTCACAGATAATGTGTTTTTGTGCTATTTAATTAGAGGTTAATTGAACAGGGCACATAAGTAGTCACTGAGAGCCCTAAAATAAGCAAGGTGAAAAACTTGATTCAAAACTGAAAAGAGATATCTCCCCCTCCCCGGTAAAAACCTTTTTGTCATGTACTCTACAAACTACATAACAAGGAAGATTTTCAAAATAAATTAATATCATTGCATCAAATTGTTCTTACAGATTCGTGAAGAAAGCAGAAATGATGATTTTGAAGGTGACTATGTAGTAAAAATGGAAGATGTGGAGCCTTCTGTCTCTCCATTTTCTCCTAGTAAGTTTTATTTATTTAAACAGGTAGAATTTAATCATGGTAAAGAATCTAGACAAAAATTATACATTCAGTGACAATATATAAATACACATATAAAGTAATGAATTGTGTTTGAAAAACTATTATCATCGCTTCGAGTATAACCTTTTCATGTTAGTCTGATGATTTTACTTTCTTTAAAGAAAATAAATATTATATATCTACTTCATTATTCTGCAAAGACCATGTGATCTACTAGAAAAAGCACCAGAATTTCAGTTACACATTTATTATTAGCTAATTATATGACCTTAGGCAAATAATTTAGTCTTCCTCTTCATATTCTATTGTATAAATGGAGATTTTGAACCTCGGACTTCATCTCCCATAAGTCCCTTAGTTTTCCCAAAATTCCATTTAATTTCTCCTGTGACTCCACGTTTGTGTGGTCACATTATTGTTGTATATATTTGGCTGTAACCCCTCCCTCTTGTTCTTTTTGGTTCATGGGGGCAAGCTGGTTAGTACCTTTTATTTAGTCTCTTTTGTTAGGTTATTATTAATAAAATATTTATAAAAATAATATTTAGCATTTTGCATATTAATTGTAATCTCCACATTATAAAAATGAGAGGATTGGAATAAATGGTCTCTTAGGTCATTTCCAGTTCTAAAATCCCATGGTTTATTCTCATTTGACACTAAAGCACAAAACAGACATGTGGGCAAGCTACTTAAATTCCTTGGCCCTCATTGACACTTTGTAAAATCAAAATAATAATGACATAAATTTATCCCTAATCATTTGTGTGAATGAAATGTAATTGACTGAGAACTAACCTTAGACTCAAGTTGACCTGTACTCCATTCCTATCTCTAGCAAATCTGGGCTTTATGATCCTAGTGAGAAAATCTATTCTTAATACTGCAAGTATTTCCAATGTTTAGCACAGTGTATAGCATTCAGTAAGGGTTTAAACTTTTTTATTGACATACTATTAAAATGAGAGAACAAAGTAAAAATAGAAAGAATCTATATTTTGCCTCCTGAAAGATACTCTCCAAAATGAAAAATCCTAGGAATGTCTTAGTCAAAAATCCAGAATTCCCATCTCAAAAAAAAATATGCTGAAAGTATCCAGAAGTAAGCAGTTCAAGTAGCAATGAACAAGAGTCAGAATCACATAAGAGGATCCTCATTCATTTGAATTCAGTGTACAGGTACACTTACATGCAATTTGGTCTAGAAATACATCAAACAAAACAGAAAAACAAGTGGGGGTGGCATGATAGGATGGGGTAAATATAAGAAGTAAGATAAAGCTGGGGAGGAGTCACGAGCAAGACAAACTTACTGATCCTGAAGTCAGGTCAACAACTATTTATTAAGTTCTTACTATGTGTTAGGCATTGTACAAACATTGTATAAAATGAGAGAAGAGTGAGAGAGGAAGAGACAGAGAGACAGAGAGACAGAGACATACAGAGAGACAGAGAGGGTGAGAGAGAGAGAGAGATGGAGAGAGGGAGAGAGAGAGAATCACAGAGGGTGGGCATTAGTATTAAAGAACTTCAGGAAAAGCTTTTTTCAGGAGAAATTTTAGCTAAGACTCAAAAGAAGTCAAGGGAACCAAAAGGTAGAGAGATAAGGGAGGAGAGAATTACAGGCAAAGCAGCCAGTAGAAAAGCACATGGTTGGAAGATGTGCTTTTGCACATACTTCTGCAAGGAACGGCAAATAAATTAGTGTCCCTAGATCACAGAATGTGTTGATTAAGGGGAATAAGGTGTAAGGAGTTTAGAAATGCAGAGAAGGGCCAGGGATGGTGGGTTTTTTAAGCCACCAAGTTTTATATTTAATTTTGGAGGCATTAAAGTTTATTGAATAAAGTAGTGGCATGGTCAGACCTGCCCTTTAGGAAGAATTCATTAATCACCAATTGGAAGGTGAACTGGGGTAGAGAAAGACTCCAATCAAGGAGATGTCCACCCTACCACCATCCCTGCCCACAACCTATAATCTAGGCATTAGATAATGAGGTTGTATACCAGAGTGTGACCGTATTATAATAGATAAAGGAACATAAACAAAAGGTGTTTTGAAGTTGGAATAAACCAAACTTCGAATCTGATTGGATATAGCTGATGAGAAATATTAAGAGGTCCAGAGCAAGCTGATGTGACTGAAAGAACTAAAAACTAAGAAGGTGCCTCTTAGGCAATTGGAGAATGACTGAACAAATTACGATATATAAATGTAATAGAATATTTATGTACTATAAGAAATGAGACAATTTCAGTGAGTTCTGGGTATTATTGGCACTGAATGAACTGGACAGAACCATAAGAACAATTTATATGGAAACAATAATATTTTAAAAGAATCCAAACTCAAAATATTCATGATTTCTGATCCACGCAATAACCAATACATCTCCCAACCCTCTCTAATGAAACATTGCCACCTCCTAATAGAGCTAGGTGATAGACACAAAGTACAGAAACCTCCAACTTTGGGCACAGCCACTGTAAGTATTTATTTTGCTTGACTTCCTATCTGTAACAATTTTTTTTTTCCTTTTATTTCTCTTGGTCAGTTAGGAGAAGAGACTAGCAATAGTGATTTTTTAAAAAGTCATTGAAAGGTATTTTTAATGTGCAGAAGAGAATAGAAGAAAGTTCCAAAGAAATCATAGACAAACGGGGAAGTTTTGAAAGTAACAGACAGAATATTTTTTAAAGCAAATCTTTAAAATAGAGATTTACATTTTCATTTACAATCTTTTTTGTGCATTCTGCTATGTGTATGGAAATATATTCTTTTTTATGTTTAAGTACAAGATTTTAAAAAGTAAAAATTAAAAAAACAAATTCCCATGATCAAATCTGGTATTCTTTTTCACTCATTTCTAACATTAGCTTTGTGAGCTAACTGTATATGTTAGGTTATAGTTCTTTTAAGAACTATCCATGCATCGCAGAATTCTTATCTCTTTAGTAGCTGGCTATTTTTCTTTTCTATTTCACCAACAAATTTATACTCTAAATTTTTTTAAACTTAAAGGCCAAATTCTATTTGATTTCTTTCCTAATAACTTTCTCAACATAAGACAGAAACAAACAAGCAAAATATATAGTGGCATTTTAGTAACAATAGAGCAGAAGTCCTCATTATGCCTCTGCATTTCTATTAGAAGTTCCTCGCTCCTTTCTTCTTTTTAAGATCTTTAGTTGCAGTATGATTTGTCCTAAATAGTTTCTTCCCCAAAAGTCTACTCATGCAAAGTTCACAAAATGCCTCTAATGCTATGCTTCCAAAGCTATTTAAATAAGAAACTTGAATCTCGTACAACAATAAAGCATTTTTAAATTCAATTTTATGTTCTTTTCAGTTTCCTCCTTCCCTCCCTCCTTTCAACTCCATCTCCATCCATAACATGAAGCTTTTTTTTAACATAATTTGAACTAGTTTTTGAACAGAGATTTACAGAGAGCAAAATTTTGTTACAGGTTCATACTATCATGACATTTTAAGATGCTCAATAAGCAATACATTATTTATAAAGCAAATGAGGAATCACAGAAGCTCAGAATTTAAAAGTTTAAGATGGGCCTTACAGCCAAAATCATACCCAACCACTACAACATCCATGATGAATATTTTTAGTTGTATTTGAGTCTTTGTGAGTCCATTTGAGGTGTAATTGGCTGAGATACCAGAGTGGTTTGCCATTTCCTTTGTTAGTTCATTTTACAAATGAGGAAACTGAGGCAAATGGGCTTAAGTTACTTGCCCAGGATCACACAACTAGTAAGTGTCCAAAACTAGATTTGAACTTGGGAAGAAGAATCTTTTTGAATCCAGGTCCAGGACTCTGCCCATGATGAATTGTTGTCCTTAAAATGAGTAAGACCATCATGCACTCATCTGAGCCCTCTTTCTGTCTTCACATAAGCAGCATATTCTGACCATCATTTTAGAGATGAAACAGCTGAGGTCCAAATGGCCTGACTTATGCAAAACCAAATAATCAGTAAATGACAAAGAGGGAAAACTGCTAAAAGAAAATACAAATCATTGCTCATAAGAATTAATAGCATAAGAATTGAAGATCATGATTTTATGTTTAGGAGGGACATTAGCAAAGCCTCCTCCAATCTATAATATTAATAAGTAAGCCTTTATTAAACCCTTACTGTTTGCCTAGAACTGTGCCAATTGTTGGGGATGCAATAAAATGTAAAAATGTAAAAATGTAAAAGACAATCCCTGCTTTCAAATGAGGCAATGAAGTGACTTGGCAAAGGACAAAGGCCAATCCATAATGGCAGAGCTGTGACTTGAACCCCAATCCACTAATTCCACAACTTGTGATCTTTCCATCACCACCACCACCACCTCCCACCAACGCAAGCATCTTCAAAAACTCTCAACTTTCTTCTGGCACTTTATTGACATCCGAGTCAAGATTGGCTTCCCAGTGATAGCCAACATCTTTGTCATCTCATACTTATCACTGACTTTATTAAGTCAGATATGCTGTTGAAATAAAAAATTCAGTGATGCTATCAAACGTGGAATTCTGTTCAGATAACAACCCAACAGAATCAGGATATTATTATATGCATGAGTAAGTTGGGTACTGAGGTGGCGAAATATGATGGAAGCTTTGACTGCTCATTTGGTAAATATTTTTAAAACCCAGAAACTGCTGTTCACCCCGGTTTTGCATTTGACAGCTTTCCACTGAATCGGCTCATAAAAGTTTTATTAGTAGCGGGGTTACTTCGGTGGGAAACTGTGAAACATGAAATGCTTCCAGATGGTGTTTTTTAAATGAAATAATGCAGTCCTTCTCCCAAACAGCAATGATGCAGCATACATCTCATCATCACGGAAGAGGACAGACCTACAAGGAGGAGGGAGAGGAAGAGGAGGGAGAGGAAGAGGAGCAAGATGATGAAGATGGTGGGCAAGAAAGAGGCCATGGGGTTGAGTCAGAGGATGATTTGTATGTTGTTATCCCTCAAAGCAATGAGGAAGGGAATTCGAAAGACCTGTCGTGCTCTGACAGACCTCCACCCCCCCCTCCTCGAGCTGTAGTTTCTCTCACTGGACTGGAAAAGCCTCATTGCTTGTTACCAGGTGGGTTTTGAGTCAATCTAGCAAGCCAATTTGGTCCAGGGTTCTCCGCTAGGCTCTGATGCAGATATAGATACTATGTAGGCTTGACTTTGAAGATGATATATGAATGCAACAAACATTTATTAAGTGGGTGTGGGAGGGAGAACTACTCCAGGCAATGAAGAAAATTCAGTTTGTGTTTGTTTTCTAGAATAATAGAGCAATAAGGCGTGAAGGCAGATAATTCAAACAGACAATATTACAAGCTCAGCACATTAACACCAGTAAGAAAAAGGTACAATGTCAGGTAGGAGGAGAAGCTAGTTACCAGGTCCAAAGATTAGTGTGGATTAGAACACTAGACTTGACGCCATGAAGATCTGAGTTCAAATCCTACCTTGGATACATACTAGCTGTGTGACACTAGGCAAATCACTTACCCTCTATGTACCTCAGTTTCCTCATCTGTAAAATGAAGGGTTTGGAGTTGGTAGACTCTGAGGCTCTTCCTAGATCAAATTTTTTATACTGTGATATAGATGCTAGATGGTATTTGAACTACTTAGCTTCAAAAGTTAAGCTTTTCATGGATAAAGATATGTGGGTAGGAAATTCCAGGCATTTCAAAAGAAATTATTTTAATCAAAACCCCCAAAATGGAGTGAGTCCATGTGGCAGAAAATTGGTTAATTTAACTAGAGCAAAGAGTGCATGGCAGGGAATGTGATACAAGGGAAAGAGTATTGAACTAGGAGTCACACAATGTGAGTTCAAATCCCAGCTCTTCTCTGTACTACTTGTGTCACCTTGGACAAGTCACTTAATGTCTCTAGGCCTCATCTGTAAAATGAATGAATAGAACCAGTGTGGATAAGTGTTTAAGGCATTAGGCCTGGAGCCAAGAAGACTTGGGTTCAAATCTTGCCTCAAATACTTATTAGATATGTGACACTTGGCAAATAACTTAACCTCCATGTCCTTCAATTCCTTCTAAGTTTTCTTAAAGATCTAGATCTATGGTCCTATGAATAAGAGATGGGGAAAAAAGGATGGCATTAGTTGTAAAGGATTTTTTCATGTAAGTCTCAAGAGTTTGAACTTAATTTAAAAGCCAGTAACTATGTGATCTTGGACAAGTAAGTCACTTAACACTATTTGCCTTAATTTCCTCATCTATAAAATGAGTTAGAGAAGGAAATGGCAAAATGGGGTGTAAAATACCAATATATTTGCCAAGAAAACTCCAAAACTGGGACACAACTGAAAGCAGTAAGCAATAATTAAAAGGGACCACCGAAACTTTATGAACAGAGAAGTAAAATAAAAATACCTCTAATATAAGAATAATTTTTTTCAGGTAATGACATAAAAGATGAATTGGAGGGACTAGAAGAGAAGAGAATAGATATGGGAAGGCTCTCTAAGAAATCTGCTGCATAAACATGACAAGGACCTTACTATGTTGATATTAGTAGAATTAGAAAAGAAAAGATGACTGCAAGTTATGGTAAAGTTATATTTCTTATGATGTGGCAATAGTTATGTAGGTCTGATGAGAATTAAGCCCAAGTTTGTGAACATGAAAAATGAGTTTTGAATTGAATTGAATAGACAGAGTTTGAAATACCAATGAGTGAGTTATCCAGGAAAGATATATATGTGTGTGTGTGTGTGTACATGTATATATGTGCATGCATGTGTGTACACATATGTGTACGTGTGTGCATATGTGTGTATACGTGTGTGTGTACATGTATGAGTACCTGCATCGAGATGGCAGTTGAAACTAGGGATGGAGAGTTTTCCAAGAAATAAAAGAGAATATTAAAAAGAGAGAAGAGAGTCAATGATGAATCTTTTGAAGATTTTATCAAGGGCTTATAAAGATGAGGAATCAGTAGAGATAAAGAAGGAAGGAAGGAAGGAAGGAAGGAAGGAAGGAAGGAAGGAAGGAAGGAAGGAAGGAAGGAAGGAAGG
>NC_058135.1:48783074-48832622 GCF_016433145.1 Gracilinanus agilis
TTATTTACCTTTTCATCTTTCTCTTGATATCTGTGGTTGAGTGTCAAACTTTCCAATTAGTCCCGGTCTCTTTTGTGCAAAACCTTGGAATTCTTCAATTTTGTTGAATGCCCATACTTTCCCCTGAAAGTATATGGTTAGTTTCGTTGGGTAGTTGATTCGTGGCTGAAGGCCCAGCTCTCTTGCCTTTCTGAATATTGTATTCCAAGCCTTGCGTTCTTTTAGTGTTGAGGCTGCCAGATCCTGTGTGATCCTTATTGGTGCTCCTTGATATTTGAATTGTCTCTTTCTGGCTTCTTGTAAGATTTTTTCTTTGACTCGAAAGCTCTTCAATTTCGCTATTATATTTATGGGTGTTGACTTTTCTGGGTCCAGTTTAGAGGGTGTTCTATGGATCCTTTCAATGTCTATATTGCCCTCTTGTTGTAGAACTTCAGGGCAATTTTGCTGAATAATTTCTTTGAGTATGGAGTCCATGTTTTTATTAATTTCTGCCTTTTCTGAAATACCAATGATTCTCAAGTTATCTCTTCTAGACCGGTTTTCTTGGTCTGTCACTCTCTCATTGAGATATTTCATGTTTCCTTCTATTTTATCAGTCTTTTGACTTTGTTTTATTTGTTCTTGTTGTCTTGAGAGATCATTGGTTTCTAAATGTTCGATTCTAGCCTTTAAGGACTGGTTTTGGGCTCCAATGTTTTGGTTTTCCTTTTCAATCTGGTCATTTTTGGTCTTCAGTTGTCTTGTCTCACTTTCCAATTGCGAAATTCTGCCTTTTAAACTGTTATTTTCTTGCCAGATTTCTTCCATCTTCCTTAGCATTTCATTTTTAAACTCTTCCATAGCTTGTGACCAGCTTTCATTTTTTGGGGGAGGTTTGGATTTTTGTTTTCCCTCCTCTGTTGTCTGGATTTTCTCTGTGTAGAAGTTGTCCAGTGTTCCAGAATTTCTCTTGATGGTCTTTTTCTTCTGGACATCCTTATTGCTGGCCATTGTTAGCCCTGCCCCTTTTCCGCTTTGTCTTTGCACTCCGGGTCTGCCTGGGCCTTGCAAGCTTGGGGGGAGGGGGCCCTCCGGTCTCCTTGTCCTCGGGGTCAGGCCTCCTGGTAGTTCCCGGTCTGCCCCTCTGCCCGAGGCTCCTTCAGCAGTCTTTGGGGTTGCTTCCACAGCCACGCTCAGGTCTGCACCGGGTCCTCACTGGAGGTCCAAGCCTGGGCTGGAGATCATTATTCAAGCCTAGGGCACTGCCTTTGCCTGCGCTGATGCTCTTAGGGCCCTGCTTTCACCCCAGCAGAAGGTAGTGAAAGTCTGTGGGCTGGAGATCTTTATTCGCCCCTGAGGCGATGCCTTCAGAGCTTGGGAAAGGCAGTGTTTTAGGGGCCTTTGTCTGGGCCGGAGGTGGTGCCTTCACCCACGTGGGCGCTCAGGGAAAGTCCCAGCCACCTGGGGTCCCTCGTCTTGCAGCGCACAGGTACGGGCTCAGGGGCTGCCAGTGATTGTCTGGTTGCCCCAGTCCTGTTTACTGGCTTGTGCGGTGTGGGGGGTGGGGGAGGGGCTTCTTCCTCTCGTGTTTTAGTGAGAGCTGTTTCACCCCTTTAAAGTGTGGAAATGCCCCGGTTCTGCGTACCTTCAATGCTGCGCCCTGTTGTGGGGTTCCTTCGTTCCTCTGGACTCATTTTTATTTCCCCTTGAGGGGTCCTGTGTGGTTCGGTCAGGAGAGATCGAGCAGCTGCTCCTTACTCTGCCGCCATCTTAACCGGAAGTCCTAGTAATCTAGCATGTACTTTTAAAAAAAACTTCACATAACAGAAGTTTAAAATTTCAGAATCCTATTTCTTGTGCTTTCCTATGTTGATGCTTATTTAGCTTCTAATAAAAGAAGAAAAAGTTTTGAAGAGTAATACACACCTTACTAATGATTCACAATTATAAAGTACTTTAAGTTTTGCAAAGTACTTTGTTCATAACACCACTGAAAAGGAGTTAATATAACTATTACTATCATCTCCATTTTACAGTTGGGAAAATTAAAGCCTTCAGAAGTTGCCCATGTTCACATTCCTCTCAAGTATCTAAGATATAATTTGACTTCAAGACTGGCTCTTTCCATAATATCCCACTACCTTTCTCTTGCCTTGAATCACTGATCTATAAAACTCCTATAAAGATTTAAAGAATACTTTATTTCTTCTTATAATATATCTACCAGGTGGACAGTATCACTGTCATATGATTTCCATTTCAAAATATGAAAATTCGAGTCCAGGAAGCAAAACATTTCAGACTTAGATGGGATCTCATCAAACTAATGGAGGAAACAGCTACAGATAGCCCATTTGTACCCTTTTCCTACAGCTGTAATTGTTAGGAAGTTTTGTTGGTTTTTTCCTCCCTTGAATTTGCTTCTTTATACTTTCCACACCTCTGGGGCCAAACAGAAAAAGTCTAATCTCTCTTTCCAGAGATAACCATGTGAAATTCTTAAAGTCAGTTATCAGACCCATCCTCCAAGTCTTCTCTTTGAAGGCTATAACATAGCAGTCGGTGTTGTTTGTTTTTTTACCCGATTCTATCAATAGAACTGAGAATTTGTTATTGTTTTTGTTCAATCATTTCAGTCGTGTTCCACCCTTCATGACTCCATTTGAGTTTTCCTGTCAAAGATAATGGAATGGTTTGCCATTTCCATTTCCAGAGCATTTTACAAATAAGGAAACTGAGGCAGAGTTAAGTAGCATTCCCAAGTTCATATAGCTAGGAAGTATCTGAGGCTAATTTGTATTCAGGTCTTCCTAATTCCATGGCCCAACATTGCATCCACTGTATCATCCATCTGTCTGAGATATAAGTAACTTGCACCAAGTCAAAAATCAGTAGCAGCAACTAAACTAAAGCTAGAATTCCTCTTTTTTCCTACAGCAAGCTATACTACCTAATTTTCATTATAGTATTGTTGGCCATGCTATTCTCATAATGTTATATATTTTTCTTCATCAACAATTCTTTCTTAATACTTAATAGCCTTTTTTTCTTTCATCATGTAGGCATTTTATAGCACATCTCTCTAATTTTCCTCCAAAGCTTTGGCAGCTCTGTGAAATAGATTTACCAGTTTCCCAGAAAGCCACTCATTCAATTAAAAAGCATGAATCAGCACAGGTCTTGTTGGGACAGGGAAAAAGTCATAAAGCTAGAGAGATCTCTCAAGGGTTTACAAACTCTAAGGTAGTGAGAGAAAGGGGAGCAATAAAAGGATGAGGATCTCTTTCATTGCATCCTTCCTTAATTGGAGGTCTTCAGGCAAAGAATGGATAAAACTGTGTTGAGTACTTGTAGAGGGAATTATTTTTCAACTATAAGTTGGACTACATGGCCACTGGATATACACTGATTCCCTAGTATCCCAAATATGTCCACAACATTAAGGCAGAACTCCAAGAATATAGCACAGGAAGGAAATCAGAGAATCAAAAGGTGAGATAGAAATGAGAACACAAAGCTAACTCTGCTAGATCATCTCCTAGTTCCTGTGTGCTCTCCCAGGAGAGACTGTAAATATTTTAAAGATCAGTAGAAAGAGATTTATTTGGTGGTAGCTGCTATTTTTCCAAACTTTCAAGACTGAAGGAAATGGGGAAAAAATTAAAGGAATGGAATTTAAGAAAGTAATTCCTTAAGGTAAAAGCGGGATTGAAAATTGAAGAACTATATCTTTAGTAAAGTGCAGGGATTCTTCACCGTTTTGCATCACAGACCCCTTTGGCAGTCTGATAAAGCCTGTAGATCCCTTATTAGATCAATGTTTTTAATGTATCAAATAAAAAAATAGACTTACAAAGGAAATCAATTATATTAAAATAATAAAAGAAAAGTTCCAAAACCCAAAGTTGAGAACCCCTGATATATAACTCAAGGACTTGTTAGGTTAGCCAGAATATTTAAGGGTCCTATCTAGCTCTAAATGCCCTAAGTCATTCCCTGTTCCCCATTGCAGATTTGGAGAAGAGCCTAAATAGAATAGCCTAAAATCCCACTGCTGGGTTATCCAGCATCCTAAACAGCTTCATTTGACTCAGAGAACATAAGAGAGCTAAAGGATGGCTTTTCTTCCCCTTTCATTCCCAGAAAGGTTCATTGTTAAAGCAAAAAGGGAAAACTAAGTTCATTTCCTTTTGTTTTTAAAAAGGCTAGGATTTTGAATTTTATACTTTAATTATCTTTCTGTAAATTGAATCTTTTGTTTTTCAATAATATAATCAAGAAATATCATTTGTTAATAAAAACACCATTAACAATAAGCCCCAGTTATCTGATATCCTAGCATTTTTTTCTCTCTCTCCTTTCTCCTTCCTCCTCGACAATGAGTAAATGAGCAAAAATTAAGACACTTTCCAGTAGTAGACTCTTGATTTAAGAAAAACTGAAGACAAAGTATAAAAATTTGTACCTGATATGGAGTGGAGTGACTGTTAGTAAAATTGTGTGCTATATAAACATCTATCCAGCCATATCTTTCAATTTGTGAGTTTTTATTCTCTTTATAAATAATTTTTAAAAAACAAGGTCTGAGGGGCAATGTGACCAATTTAGAGTTCAACATGACTTCCTTTCCCATTCTCTGTTGCTGCTTAATTGCCCTTGGCATTTGGAGTACAATAGACATTTCCAAGAGTAGTTCAGCTAACAGGACCCCAAAATGTCAAGTACAACTCAGTGATGCTCAGAAATGTTCCACATGCAATTCACTCATACTTAAAATTGACCTAGTAGAATGCAATCAAAACACAAAAAATAAAAGAGGACCTTATTGAAGCCCTTTGGAAAATTCATTCATACCATACAGATGGGCCAGGAAGGAATGTTTCCTGTGTTATTTAGGAAGGAAAGATGGTCAAGTGGAGGGAAGTTGAGTCATGGATTCTAGTGTCCAGCTGTGAGTCCTTGTCAAAGTCATTCAGTTTCTGTGCCTATTCTTCCATGTCAATTATTCCTATATGTCTATGACAACAAGAGATTAAATTTATCTTTCAGTTTCTAGAGCAAATGATTACAATTTTCCTTTAACTCTCTTCTTTCCCAGATGAAACTACTGAGGGAGTTCTCAGTGGAAACCACTTTCTCCCCTATTCTTCCTCCCACCCATTCTTGAATAGATCATTCCTAAAACAAGTAGGATCATTGCATAGTTCTCCCATTTCTGTCCTGCTTTTAAATCTTCTGGTCCTCACTTCAAAATAGGATTGACCCTGCCTCTTTTCTAGAAACATTAAAAAATGACTTAAACTTGGAAAATGCTTTGGAAAATGGCTTTAAACCAATATTTATGTAATAACCCAGTAAGGTACCCAAGTATTATTATTTCCACTTTGAAGAAGAAGAAACTGAGGCTCAAAAAGATTATCTCTTTTCCATGGTCAGATAGCTAGGAAGTGGTACAATTGGAACTCAATCCAAGATCAGTTTTTTATAAGTATACAATTGATCTTGTCCTATTTAATATTCTGTGGGGTTCATTTCCATTTTCAGAGTAAGGCAGAGATTTCTCAAGATATTTGGCATTATATCATGGTGTTATTTTGTCTATTATTTCTAAAATTTTGTAAATGTGGCAAACAGTTGTTCAGTAAGTGCCTTACCATAGACAGTCAGTAAAAATTAAAAACATGGTTCGAACCCAGAGGCATATGGCATAGTGGAAAGGATGCTGGATTTCAGTATTTTAATCTGGAAGAGACCCTAGACACCATTAAGTCCAACCTAGTTGTTTTATAATTGAGGAAACTGAAGATGTGAGAAGTTAGTAACTTATCCTGGATCACAAAGGTAGAAAATGTCTTAAAATCAGAGAACCTGAGTCCCAATTCTGCCTCTTCCACTTATTACCTTTGTGATCTTGGACAAGTCATTAAACCTCCTACAGTCTCAGTTTCCCCCTTTGTAAAATGATGGTATCGATGGCCATTGAGATCCCTTCTCACTTCTCTCATCTCTATGATCCTGTGATCTTCTTGACTCCAAGTCCAGCATTCTACACCATGGTGCCTCTCAGTTGAAATTAAGGGATTTTTACTATATAAGAAATCAAAGTAAATCAAATATCTTCAAACAATTCATTGTTTGAGCAGTCTTAGTTTTCCTGGAATCTAAGCAATTTAAGGGTTTTTTTTTCTATTCTCGTTTTTTTTTTCCTAATAGGCATACAAACACCTTTGAGATCCTTTTTTAAGTATGTTTTAAGAAGTCAAGAATTGATCTCAAAGCAAGAGAAATTTGAGTTTAGGTCACCCATCTGAAATATACTAGATGTGACCCTGGGCTACGTACTCAATTCCTCAGTGGTGAAGATAATTCCACATTGAAATTATTTTCTTTTGTACTTTCAGATTTCTTTCTTGAAAGTCTCCCATCTTTTCTGGGATGGAAGCAACTAGAGAGTTTTAGTCCATGGGATACTGGGAAAACAGGGGCAAATTTTCTGAAACAGCTCTAGAATTTTCTGTTGTTAAATAATGAAGTGTGTATCTAGAAAAGAAAGACTTTAAGCTGCAAGGAAGACAGCAACTTAAAATAAAGTAAGCTAACATTTATATAGGACTTACTACGTGCCAGACACTGTGCTAAGTGCTTTCCAATTATTATCTCATGTAATCCTCACAGCAATCCTGAGAGGTAGATGCTGTGATTATCCCCATTTTTACAGATGAGGAAATGGAGGCAAACAGGTTTAAGTGCCTTGTCCAGGACTACACAGCTAGTAAATATCTGAGGCAGGATTTGAACATAATCTTCTTGACTCCAGGCCCAATATTGAATCCAGGAGCTCTCTGTCCCTATTGAATACACAAATCTAAAACAAGAGAAGAGCAGAAGCAATTTTGTCATCAGAGTATACCAGAAACTGGCCTAAACAGCAAGAGAAAATTGATGGGGCATCAGGTCAAAAGCCTGGCATGATAGAGAAGTAATGGGGGCCTTCAGTTTTCCAAACATCTGCTAAAGTTCTCTCTCTGCCAACAACAGAGCAGCTAATGACTTTGTTACTTGTCTTAATGATAATTCCATTTTTCCAAAAGGGAACAATTTCCCCAAAGAGAGCAAATTCTATTCTGGACCTGATTCTCACTAATAGGCAAAAATTGGTTGTTCGAGTAGAAATGATAGGAACTTTGTTGCAAAATTACCTCCTATAATTTGTGTTAAAGCGAGAGGATAAGACTAGCATAGTCTGAAATGCAACCTAGATTTAAGGAGAATAGGTCTCAAAGGATTATTAGATCATAGCATAACAACATAACCACTACTGAGGCCAGAAGAGATTCACTCATGTACCCTCTACTTTCTCTCTCTCCATAAGGACTGCCTCTCAACTCTCACCTCACTCATCAGCAAAGTCAAGTTTTTTGTCTTCTTTTCCAAAATCTCTTGCTTTTCCCACATCCATCCTAGAGCCCCAGTGAGAATTTCTTCAAGATTAAATTTAGCCCATTTCTAGAGTAACCCCAAAAGGGAGAGTTAAAAGTTATCCAATGTATGAAATAGAACAGATATACTCATTTCCCTTACAAAAAAGGAATGCTAAAACTGCAAGGTTCCCATTTTTGACAGACTTAAACATGTCACAGTAAATTTATAACCATTCTGCTTTCCTATAAGATTGATGATTTCAAACATAAAATGGGCCATTTTGGGGAGACTAATGAATCTATAGTAATAATAATAAATAAAAATAAAAAGAATAATAATAAACGTATTTCCCCTACACCTGAGCTCTGTGCAAACTGTACAGACTGTTACCTTCAGGTCCACGTTTTCTCACAAGCTTAGGCTCATTTCTCTGCAAGAAGCCCTCTTCTCCAAGAAGCACTATGGTAGTAGCTACAGGCGTTTCTTCCAAAATTCCTTTACAGACTGAGGAATTCAGGAACTTTGAAACTCTTGAATTTACAAAAAGTTATAAGGAGAGCCAGGCTTATACATGGGAGGTTCTAGGTTCAAATCTGACCTCAGATACTTCCTAGCTCTGTGACCCTCAGCAAGTCACTTAACCCTGAATGCCCAGCTCCCCCTCCTCTTTTGCTTTTGAGTAATTTTTTTTTTATCCTGGGACTCCATTCTAGGAGCATAGGGCCACAACCAGTAGGCAATGGGTCGCTCAGGGTCACTCAGCTGGGAAGTGTCTGAACCCGGATTTGAACCTAGGACCTTTCGTCTCTAGGCCTGGCTCTCAATCCACTGAGCTAGCCCAGCTGCCCCTACTTTAGGTTGCAGTTTCTTTAGCAGATGTAGTTTTTACAGGGTGGGGTTGCTAGCCCCACGCCCAACCCTCCTCCTTTTTTTCATCCGGGCTAGGGACCGTCCTTGGCCCAGGAGTGGTAAGGGTGGGCAGTAGGGGTCAAGTGACTTGCCCAAGGTCACACAGCTGGGAAATGTCTGAGGCCGGATTAGAACCTAGGACCTTTCGTCTCTAGGCCTGGCTCTCAATCCACTGAGCCACCCAGCTGCCCCTTTTGAGTAAATACTTAGTATTAATTCTAAGACAGAAGGTAAGAGTATATATATTTCTCCCCTCAGATAAGGGGGAAATTCTGCTATTGTTGAGTCACTTTTTCAGTTATGTCCAACTCTTTGTGACTCCCTTTGAAGTTTTCTTGGCAATGATACTGGAGTGAATGGTATTCCTTCTCCAGCTCATTTTATAGATAAGGAAAATGAGGTAAACAGGGTTAAGTGACTTGCCCCATGTCACACAGTAAGTGTCTTTGGCCGGATTTTAAATTAGGGAAGATGTCTTCCTGACTCCAAGTCCAGCATTCTATCCTAGCTCCCCCAGGGGGCACTTAGTGGACTTCCATTTAAATGGTTCAACAGAGATAGTGACTTATGGCTTCCAGGAATAAGGAGGGGATAATTCCATTATATTGTCCTGCACTTTGAGTACTTAGAGCTCTCTGTTCTTTTCTGGGTGGCATAGTTTAGGGAGGACATTAATAAACTGGAGAATGTTCAAATGAAAACAACCAGGATGGTAAAAGGTCTGAATTTTAGCCAAGATTTGAAAAAAAAGCCAAGAGGAAGAGATGAGGAGAGAGAAAATTCCAGGCATATGGTACAATCAGTGAAAATAGCTGGAGTCAGATGATGAAGCATAATGAATAAGGAACAGGTAAGAGCCAAAGTATAAGAAGAATGAAAAAGTAGGAGGGAGACTTTTAATGAAGGGCTTTGAATGCTAAATAAAGTAAATTTTTTTCATCCTGGAGTTAATACAGAAGCCACCAAATGTTATTGAATAGGGGTATGTGACATGAATAGACTTTAAAATTTGGGAAAATCAATTTGAAGCTGAGTGGAGGATGGACTGGAGAGGAATAGACTTGTGCCACAGAGAAGAACCAAACTATTGCAAAAGGCATGAGATAAAGAGGTCTTGAAATTAGGTGGTGGCAGTGTCAGAGGAGCTATAGAGGGCATAGAAATGTTTTAATAGTAAAATTAAAAGGATTTGTTAACAAATTGTACATGGAAGGTGAGAAAAAAAGTGAGGGGCTGAGGAAGACACCTAGGTAGGTTGCAAGCCTGAGTGATTAGAAAGATGGTGGCACCTTTGACAGGAATAAGGAAGTCAGAAAGACATTTATAAAGAAAGATAATGAGTTCTGCTTTGAACATGTTGAGATGCCAGGCTGAATATTAGAAAATGGATTAGGGCTAGATAAGTAGATTTAAGAATCACCAGGATAGAGATGATAATTGAATCCATGGGAGCTAATGAAGTCACCAAGTGAAATGGTATAGAAAGAAAAGCAGAAGACAGGGAAGAACTTTGAGAGACCCCATAAAATGGATAAAGATCCACTAGAGAAGACTGACTAGTAGGTAGGAGGAGAAGAAGGAGAGAGTAGTGTCACAAAAACCTAGAGAGAAGGGAATATTGAGGAAAAGACGGTGATCAATCATCTAAGAGTCTTCAGAGTACAAGAAGGATAAGAAAGGGCTGTTAGATTTGGCAATTAAGAGATCACTGTTAACTTTGGAAAGAACAATTTCAGTTGAATGATAAGTTAGGGAACCAGACTATAGAGAGTTCAGAAAAAAATGAGAGGAAAACAAATGGAAGAATTAATTGTAGATGGTGTTCTCAAAAATTTTAGCCACAAAAGGGAGAAGTCATATGGGATCATACCTAACTGGGATGGATGGATGGATGGATGAATCAAGCAAGGGTTTTCTGATAATGGGTGAAACCTTGGGCATATTTGTAAGCAGTAGGAAAGCAGCCAAAGAACAGGGAAAGGCTGAAGATCAGGGTGAGACTACTGATGACAGGTGGTGGAAATGGTGACATGAAATAGGAACACATGTATGTAAAGGTGTTTGTCTTGGCAAAGAGAAGGATCACCTCTTCATGACAACCAGGATGCAAGGATCATATAGTGGCAGAAGACATCTGAATGATGTGAGAAGAGGAGGAGGAGAGAAGAGGGAGCTCTTAATGAATGGCCTCAGTTTTTTCAATGAGCTATGAGGCAAGGTTCTCAAGGGAAAGGATTCAAGAGAGGGAGTTATAGGAGCTCTGAAGAGGAAGAGAAAAGCTTGAAAAATCTGCTCTGGTAAGGGGAGCAGTGAGTCACTTAGGGAGGTAAAAAAGATTATTGCCTTGCCACAGTGAGGTCCCAGTTGAAACTGTGTAACATAAATTTGTAATAGACCTATTTAGCATGCTTTTGTGATTTTCTCTAGCTTCACTCAGCAGCATGTAAAGAAATGGGTAGTAAAGTAAGGGAACAAGGGTCTTGAGAGAAGAGGACTTTGTAGAACATGGAGAAAAATGGCCTGTTACAATAGCTAAATTATCAAATATGTCTTTCTCAATTATTTTTGAGAACTCACATTTTTTAAGTTGAAATAAGATCTTTCCTAGCATGTTTTCTTTTTTTATGCAGAGGGAGAGAGAAGGAAAGCTATGAGGATAAGGTGAGCTGAGAATGAGGAACCGTGGGTGGTGATAAGCACCTCATACAGTGTTCACAGAGGGAGCTAGGGTGCTCAATAAATATTATTGACTGACTATTAACAGGAGGGAAAAGAGGCTGCAGGGCGATGGTGTAGGTGGAGGGAGGCAGTTTTGCTAATAAGCTTCATGGCAGGGGCTCCACAGAATAGCTATTTAAGTATGCCACAGCCCCAGTCTCTACAGCCCCCTCAGAAATTCCCTGAGGATCTCAATTTGAGAAGCATCATCAGAATGAAACTTATTTCCCTTTGTGTCAAAGTAAAATTAAAAATAAATCATCAAATACAATTTCTTTTCCCCTGGCAACAATTATATTCCCAAAAGGGGAGAGAAACAACCTACAGAAAAGGCCTTTTAGCCCAGTATCTTAGTTTGGGAAGTGCTTCTTTGGAGGTTCAATTGTGACAGGCTCAGAACTGAGCCTCGGAATCCATCAGAAGGACTCTCCATTGCTGCCTCTGGGGCCACATGCTTACTGATTTCTGATGGCTACACACCCCACAAATCCTTGCTCAATTGCTAGCATGATGTGCACAGCCCAACATATTAGTCAATCAAGCAGCACTTATTATATACCTACTATGTGTCAAGGATGGTGCTAGGAAAACAAAAAGAAACATGGTACTTTGACCACATAATGGGAAGACAGGACTCATTGGTAAAGACTCCGATGTTGGGAAAGACTGAAGGCAAAAGGAATAGGAGATGGCAGAGGCTGAGATGGCTAGATAGTATCATGGAATCAATGAACATGAGCCTGGATAGACTTTGAGAGATATTAGGGGACAGAAGGCTCTGGGGTGCTATGGTCCATGGGATCACAGAGTCAGACACAAGTGAATGCTGACCAAAAACAACACACAAGACAATTTCAAGAGGAAATACACTAACAGATAAGGGGGTCAGGAAAGGATTCATAGAGAAGATGGGCATATGAGGTACACCTTGAAAGAAACTAGGGATTCTAAGGTGGTGAAGAAGGAATTATATGCTTAGGAATGAGGAAGAGCTGTTATGAAGAGCTGTTATGTTATGTTAAAAACAAGAGCTAGAATACCATTTGTGGAGAACAGTAAAAACAATTTGACTGGCCTCTCACATGTGTGAAGGAAAATAATGGGTCATAAGTCTGAAAAGTTATCCTAGGATAATTTGATCATAGATTTAGAGCTAGAAGTCAATAAATCTACCCTACTTACCTTTTTATTTTACAGATGAAGAAACTGAGGCACATAGAGAGTAAGTAATTGTCCATGGTCACAATGCTGGTATATATGAAATTGCTAATAAGTTAGTAATTTCATTCCTGGTTTGACTGACTACAAGTCAAATCAAGGAACTTTAAACACAAAACAGAAGAGTTTATATTTCATCCAAGAGGTAATAGGAAACCACTGAAGTTTATTGTTGTGGGGAAAGACATGGTCTTTAGGAAAATCTCCTTAGCAACTTACAAAGATAAGGAATTATAAGAGGCAGACACTTGAAACCAGGAAGTCAATTAGAAAGCTACTGCAGTAATATAGGCAAGAGGTGATGAAGGACAGAATTAGAGGTGACTAGGTAACAAACAATAAGGTCTTTTGCTCCCAAAGTGTATATTATGTTCTCAGAAATTATATTCTTGACTAGTGTAAAGAAGAGATAACATTGGGTGACTAATAAGAGCACATAGGACTGTTACCCTTCAGTTGAAGTTGGTGCTTTTGAGTTGATTAAAATACTCGTTATCATTCTTTTGGCATGACATATGTGTGTATATCAATTATTATGATTATTGTTATTAAGCCCTTCTATGTGCCAAGTATTGTGGTAAATGCTAGATATATAAAGAAAGGCAAAGATCCTCCCTGCTCTTGAGGAATCACAATCTGATGGGGAAGATAATATGCAAAACAATTATATACAAGCAAGAGACATGTAAGACAAATTGGAAGTAATCTCAAAAGGAAGGGGGCTAGCATTAAGAGAGATGAGGGAAAGCTTCTCATAGAAAGATAGGAATTTAGCCAAGGGGGAAAGAAAAGAAGAAAGATTCGGGCAAATATTGTTGACATGAAATATGGATTCAGTGAGGGCACAATTGAGTGGATGAACATATAATCATAGTTAGTGAAATGAACATGGGAAAACAAGGGACCAGATCATTCCTTTATCGTGATAAGGGTGGGGAATAAATTGAACATGAAAGTGGGGGAGTTGGAAGAAAAGGAAACTGGTAAGAGAATACAATTTCAGATTTCTGCATGTAAGAGATGGTGAGATCTAATGTGTGACCATACTTTTATATAACTGAAGTAGCAAAGAGTTGTAGTGCTGGGAATTGTATCAATAAATTTAAAAAGGCCATTTTGCTGAGGATAATATGATTTATTAATAGGGGCATGTGTTCTTTTAATAAAAAATGAGTCCATCATCTCTGCCTCTTAAAACAAAGAGTCTTCTTAAGCCACAACCCTCTCCTTTATAGAGAGGTGTTTCTTCTTTCTTATTGGCCCAACAGTTCATATTTTGTTTCTCCCATGGTAGTCCCAATTGGTGTATATTTTGAAAGAGGAGGTAGGCTTGGAGATCTCAACTCCTGCCCCATTACTTCATCACAGAGGAGATAGATCTTCATTCTAATTAGGAAAACCTTCCCTGCTTACAAATGCCTTAGAGAGAGTATTCTTGTTTAGAGATTAAAAAAGGTCATTATCCCTTCAAATCCTATAGCAAAAGACAGTAGGACCCAGCCCAGGTAGATGTCCTGAAGTCTGAGTGTAAATTACTTTAACTTTAGAAACTTCAGCCTAACTTTCAAAACTTGAGGTTTAAGGAAATGGTTTCACATAGAAACATTACTAACAAATAATACAATTCAACATTAATTTTCTTTTGTGTAGAAAAGAAAGTAAGTAAAGTTTAAGAAAATGAGAAGTCATGTAGTTAGCAAAATCATAAACAAAAATATTGACATCCTAAGGAATAAGGGAGGAGATATAGATCTGAACTGACTTCTAAAATTGCTAAGAACATTTTTGAGTGGCCTAAGGAAGATCAGTAAGATAACTGCACGAGGATTGGGATAGGATATTAACCAAAGATTGTGTGAACCTTAAAAGATGAAAGATCATTATGAAATGGTTTGGAAGTAGCGCTGAGGAGCAGAGAATAAGTTTACCCTACATCCTGCTGGTCTGAAATTGAAAGGAATAACTGAAAATTTAGTATCCAATGAAAAGCATTCAACTGAAAGGAATTGTCTGAATGAGAGACCCAGATTTCCATTAAAATGGGGAAATGGAAGCACTTAGGATTAAAGTGTTTGATGATGTGCTAACAATTAATCAGGGTGGCCATAAGGTTCAGTAGAATGGGATCAGAGCTGAACAAGATGGCTAAGGAGTGGGCCTGTGGAGGAGTGGGGCTGGTTCTGATAAGGATATTTGTGTTAATATATGTATTGTATGTGTTTGGTAGAATTAACAATATTACCCTTCCTGAGAGCTCAAAGAAAAACACTTCCAACAACTAGTAAAATTAGCTCCTTTGTAACACGTTCAATTCAGTGCCACAATTCTGACCAATAAATTATCTCAGCTAACCTCTGGTTTCTATGCAAATCCAAAAGGATAGGTATCAAAGAGTTAATTTTGGGCTTTCAACTACATTTGATTTTAATTCACACCTTTACTGATGAACCAGATAACTGTATAGACCTTGCATCACCTTATTTATTTTAATGACAATTAAAACATGTCTTATCAGTTCTTTCTAAGAAAGGCAACTCAGTAACAACTCCCTTATTTGAACAGGCCAAAGATGAGGTTGACAAGTAAAATGTTGCTGTCAATGCTTCAGAAAAGAAAAGAGTTTCTAGTGAATTAGTCACATTTTCACCTTCTCTGCCTCTGTTCTTCTGCTTAATTTGACTTGATGTCTTGAATATGCAACACTATGTAAATTTTCTACCATTCAGCATCATTTTCATTCCAAAGTAAATTCCTCCAAAGTTGTCTCATTAACATTAAAAATAACAATAATAATAAATGGATGGAGGTGATACCTTGGGGGGGATGGGACCTATGATGATTTGAGGAACCTGCATAATTGGTGAGCATCTTATAAAGGAAGATATATCCATTCAATCAAAGTTTTTTGTTTTTTTCTTTTCATTTAAAGGTAGTAACAAGTCCTAAGGCATTTGATTTTTATCCTTGATCACCACTTATAGACAGAAAGAGAAAAAGTACATTTCCATATTACGGGAGGCATTGAAGTTGAAAAATGTCATAATTGGCTTGATAACTTTTTTTCTTTCACTTTGATGCACCAGAAAGTTAATCAAATATAATTTTCTTCCAAAGCATTTTTAAAATCATAGTAAAAATGTTCAAATATGTCAATGATGGTCCCTTATTTTATTATTTAGTTTCTCATTAGTCCAAGCCCGAGGAAATCAAATCCAGTCCTTCTTTAAAATCTAATATTCTCTTTGAAAGTGTAACCATTTAAGAATATAGTCGGTGCCAAAAATTGGTTCTAGAATATCTTAGTCAAAGAAATAAGAAGTTGGGATAATTTAAAGTTGATTTTCTGGTTATTATTATTAAAACTGTATTTGATTTAATACCAGAGTATCACAGACACATAAATTTCAAAGTTCTAGTCCTTACTTTTCTACCATACTTAAAATATTAGTGATAGTAATAAGGTATGAAAAGTCAAGAAAAAGGCATGGTTAAAATATCTCTTTGGGCAGATATGATGAAAAACCTAAGAAACTCAATTTAAAAAAATAATCAGAGTAATAAATGACTTTTGTAAGATTATATAATATAAGACAAACCCATGGAAAATATCAATATTAACAAGTGCCACTAACAAATCTGGAGGATTTTAGAAGGAAAATGTAATATTTAAAATACTGAAAAAATATTTAAAATAAGATATAGAGCAGAAAAGATAGGCATAGGGACTAGACTTTGATTTCTTTAGAACAGGTAACATAGATATAAAAACGTTATCTAATAATTCAGTTTAGAACCTTGTTTGTAGCTTATATTGTCTTACCCAGAGTCACATAGGCAGAATGTGTCAGAAGAAGGATATGTAGTCCCTGAGGCAAACTCTCTATTTAATCCTGTTCTAGGTGGTACAATAGAAAGAGTCCTGAGCCTGCAATTAGGAAGGTTTGCACTCAAACGGAGATTCAGCCATTACCTGTATGACTTTGGCAAACCACTTAACAGCTATCTCAATTTTCCCATGTAAAATTGAGACAATAATAACACTTACCCAGAGTTGTCATAAGGATCAAAGAATATAATATTTGTTAAGCACTTTGCAAACCTTACAGCACTATATAAATGTTAGCCATTCTTATTATTATAGGACAACTAGGTGTTAAAGTGGTTAGAACGCTGGATTTAGAATCAGAAAGACTTATCTTCATGAGTTCAAACCCAACCTCAAACACTTACTAGCTGTGTGATCCTGGACAAGTCTCTTTACTCTGTTTACCTCAATTTCCTCATCTGTCAAATGAGTTGGAGAAGGAAATGGCAAACCATTCAAGTATCTTTGCCCAGAAAACCCCAAAATGGGGTCATGGAGAGTTGGACATGACTGATAGAACTCAACAATTCATTCCACTGCACCATGCTGCTTAATCTTATTAAATCCAGTTTCTATTATTAATGAAATACCTATCAATGCACCAATCAGAGAGAAAGATATAGTGAGAGTAGAACTGGTATGAGAAAACAAACATAAATATTCAGAAGAAGAAAAGGAAAAATGACTCAGACTGCCAGATCTTATTCTATTCAGTGAAAATCACTAGGACTATTTTATAGTGAATAAAATCTTTAAATGAATCAATAGAATAAATGGAAAAATTGGATAGCAGTAAGGCAAAAGATAGCATTAGATTCATATGTGGTGTGTGTTTTTACCCAAATGTATATATAGTTATGCATATCCATTACCAGATTATATATTTGCATTTGTGTGAGTGTGGGGGGGGGGGGGATGTGATGTGTGCTTCTATCAATGTGATTTCATTGCTATAGGAAGTTCCTAGAAAGATGCCTGGTAGCCTTAAGATAGATAGATAGATAGATAGATAGATAGATAGATAGATAGATAGATAGATAGATAGATAAATAGATATGACCCAAGATCATATAGCTAAAGTGTCTTAGGCAGATTTCTTGTTCCTGAAGTTGTCCCTGACTCTGGGACTTGCTCTTTAGCAGTTATGCCATAGAACCTCGCATTATGCTTCATTATTTTTCATATTATATTATTCCTAATGAATCTAAGCTCAGAATAGACAAAATACCTGCCAAAAAATAGAGTATGGAATCTTTATCTTGATTGTAGAGAAGAAGAAAATCCTAACCAACAAATAGAAGAAATCATAAGTTACCACAGACAATTTTGTGTGTGTGTGTGTGCATATGCGTGTGTATGTAAAGGTATAGACAATGGAACTACAATTTCATCAAAATTGGGTGTTCCCAAGTGAGGAAACTTCCTCTGATGATACAAATCAGTACCTTTTTTTGTAACTTTGTAAGAGCTGCCCGGAACCCTGACTTTAAATTATTCACCCATGATCACATATATAAGTACGTATATACATTTATGTATGTGTGTATAGGTATATACAAATATATAGAGAGACTGTGTGTTATGCATATGTGTAAATAGGCACCTACATATACATGTGTGTGTTTTGTGTTTTCATATATGCTTGTGAAAATACACAATATACAAGTAACCCAGAGATGACTCTGTTAGACTTCTGTCTCTTTAGGCAGATTTTTGAAGACCCCAATTTTATAGTAATCCTACCATTGGAAGAATAGCTATGAAATATAGGAGTAGTTTGAGATTATACTTCCACTTAAAACGGGAAAACTTTCTTCCAGTAGGTTGTGATGTTTGGATCCTAGCTTTCACAGAAAAAAAAAAAAAAGGTCACTCTCTCCTCGATAGTTTCCAAAGCTGTCCTGTAGTACCCTCATTTCAGGAATAATGGGACACAAGAATATGCAAAGAGACAGAGTCAAACACAGATGTTAATGAGAAATAAGAATAGATCAGTTAGATTCATTCTTGAACAGAAATAAAGGACGTGATTAGGAATGGATGCCAGTTAAACCTATTTTTCTCTCAGCACTTTAATATCAAAATGAAGGACCCTTGGTTTAAAAATACAGCCTATCATCTCCCATTTGTTTCTTTAATTGTCACCTCTCATAGTTTCACATGGAGGCATTTGTTAGAGTAAAGGAATTGTGGATGTTGCTTTCAAAAGTTGAGCTGCTACTCCATGTGTTTAGAGAAGATCCCCTCGTTTCTCTCTTCTCCTCTTCCTGTGTCCTCTGTCTTCTCCTTCTCCACAGATGCTTCCAAAACTTTCACTGTGGGAGACAAGAAAACCTTGCCCTATAGTCTTGATCTTACATTAGCTTCCTCTTTCTTCCTAGGTTGGGAAGAATTACACTTCCCAGATCCTTTGTGTCCAGCTCAAACCTTACCAAAGACATAACACACACACAGAGATAGATAGATAGATAGATAGATAGATAGATAGATAGATAGATAGATAGATAGATAGATAGATAGATAGATAAGCAAATAGATAGATAAGTAGATAGATAGTGTTATGATGATAATAACAGATAATTTGAAGAAGCAGATAAATGTGTCAAGGCCAAATAGAGCTTCAAGTCAAGAGCCACAGATTGACAGGCTTCAGTGAGGAAGGAGGGAGTAAAACACTCCTGGATCTCAAACCCCTCCCCCCTAAACAGTTGCTGGTTTCAGTTGGTAATGAAGACAGGAATGAGATTCTCCTGGTAAGTTTCTGTTATGGCTGAAACCCCAATGATGTTGCTTTTCTTTAATTTATATTCCTCACAGGTCTGTTAGATGAGTAAGTAGAAGCTAGCTATATAACTGTTGAGGACAGAGATGATCTTCTTAAAACTGGCTGAAGACAGGATTCAAACTAGATGTCCAGACTGAGTTGTGAGTATTTCCCCAAATAAATTCCCAGGCACAGATACTGAAGGTAAAGCTTATATTAAGTAATAACAAGGAAAACTAGAGAGGTTAATGAGGGTTTTAGGATAATGAAAGGTGACCCTGAACTCTTAGGTTGAAGCTGCCCTTCCCCCACTTCACAGGAGGGGATGAAGGCACTTAACTAAAACTGGCTCTCTTGCTATTGATGAATATCTACTAAATATTTGTTCTAATGAAGTTGATATAAACTAACCCTACTAAACAGGCTAATCCTTATGTAGTAACCACACTGGCTATGCCACTATGGCCTCTCAAGTGAACCCCCAAGTGTGGAGTAGTAAGCAGGGTGTCTGCTCACTTCAACCTCCACAAAGTAACTGCCAATTTCTCTCAACTGCCCCCTCACCCAAAGTTCTCCAGGGGGTCCCCTGGAATTCTGGGTGAGGCTGTCCCTGTATCTTTGCAGGGATTCCATGCTTTCCATCTCCACACAAAAATAGATAGATAGATAGATAGATAGATAGATAGATAGATAGATAGATAGATGATAGATAGATAATATATACACATACAAATACACATATCTTTGTGCTTATGTACATATTTACAGAGCAAGAATCTAATCATCCAGAATAAAAAGAAAGCAAGATATTAGGGGAAATGTTTGCAGTAGGTTATACCTGATAATAATCTTATGTCTAAAATCTCTAAGTAATTAAACTGAAAATCTAAAGGAAGATCCATGTCTTAGGACATAATTGGCCAGAGTGTGAACAGGAAGTTCTTGAAAGAAGAAACATAAATTATTAATAATCAAATGAAAAAGTATTAAGATTCCCTAATAACCAGAGAAATGCACATTAAAATAAGCTTAATATAGTATGGTACTACATGGGTATAATAAGTTATATGTATAGTCTATTATATGTTGAATAATTTTAATGCTAACTTATATTCATTAAATAGCATGATCATATTAATAAAGATTCAATTCAATTCTGCAAACATTTATTAAGTACACTATAACATTAAAATGATTAATGTTTAAAAGTGATAGGATTTAATGTTGATGAGGCCGTAGAGAAACAAATATATGTTTATAAACCTGGTGAAGCCAGTAAAGTGGTGTAGACTTTTTTGGAAGGCAATATATGGCAGTATCCAATAAGAGCTACATTATTATTCATGCATTTCGACTAACAACAGGGGAAAAACTCCACAAATTGGGCTACATCTATACCATGACCCCATTGTTGGAAATGAAAATATTAACCTAAAAAATAAATATAGCAAGATGTATGATGTGATGCAAAGTCAAGAAAGCAGAATCAGACCACAAGAATATAAAATGGCTACAACTAGGAACAGTAACAAAATCTAAAAGATAAACAAAAGAAAAAGTAAGGGTCATATACAACTGTTATCCCTGTTAACTTGAGAAGAGACTAGTGGATCATTTTAGTTGAAGAGTTCTCAGGTACAGTAGCTTTAATGTTAATCAAGTGTCTACACCAAGTCCCACACCAGTGTGGTGAGTTCCCAGGAGGAGGGGTAAGAAAAGGTGAACTGGCAAGATGGGATGAGTGAGTCTCAAATAAAATAAAATAGAGCGGGATGAAAAAGATACCCAAAAGGGACATGGAAAAAAATTTTATATTAGTCTATTAAAGTGAATTTATTAGAGTTAATGTTTTCAGATACACTCTTTTTTTAATGTTTTATTGTTTGTCACTTTAAAATGTTGAATTTTACATATTATGTACACATATATTTTGAACAAGCCATAGACTTTCTGTGATTTAATTCCCCTACCCACACTTTGGATTTGATATCTGTCCCTGCCTATTCCATGTAGAAATTGTGAAATGAAAATCTCTATAAACCCACATATATATTATATAAATACGTGGATATATAGATAGATGAGGGTTTTTTTTATTTTTGGAATAAAGGATTAGTATATTTTCCAATGTTAGTGGTGAGAATATCTGCTAATTCCTATAGGAAGGAGAGAATACTTAGCCATTTTCTGAATTATTCTTCTCTTTATTATAAACAAAGTCAATTAACTAAAAGCTTCTTCCTTTATTAGATGATTAGATTCCCTTTCAATGAAAGAAATCATCAAATGGTATTAGAATAACATCTTACATTTAGCTTCTAAAAAATCAACTGTACATTATCAGAGGCAGCTAAGTAGCTTGGTAGACAGAGAGCCAGGCCTAGAGATGGAAGGTCCTGGGTTCAAATTTGACCTCACCACTTCCTAGCTATGTAACCCTGGGCAGGTCACTTAAGTCCAATTGTCTAGCCTTTACTGTTCTTCTGCCTTCAAACCAATACACAGTATTGTATTGTAGAACAGATATTTAATATCGATTCTAACACAGAAGATAAGGGTTTAAAAAAAACACACTATATTACCATGGGAAAGCATTTAATCTCCCATAGCCACATTTTCCTAATAAGCAATTTTTTATGGGGGAAGAATTCTTCAACAGAATTATAAGGAAAATTGCATTGCAAATCTCAAAACATTATATAAATATGCATTATAATGATAGTAAGGAAAGGGAGAATGCTAGTGATAAAGAAAAAGATATAGGAAGATTTTTTTGTTTTTGTTTCTTTTTTTGTCATTTGACTCAGTATAAGTCAACAGTGTTGTGTGACTAACAAAAATAGCGAATGCAATCTTAAACTACAACTAGAAAAATATTACAACTGGTGAAAATACATCTGGTGTTAAGTGTGAGCTCCACAATTTAACCGATAGATGGACAGACAAGCAAAATCAGAGGACAAGAGGCAAAGATGATAAAAAATCTGAAAACCATGTCCAAGAAGAAATTATTTGAAGTCTCTATGAATGATTAGCCTGAAAAAAAAGTCTCAAGGAAAAGATGATCAGTGTCTAAAGATATCTGAAGGACTGCCAGAGGATGGGGTCAGATTTATTCTATGTAGTTCCAGAGGATAAAACTAGGACCAATGGATAGATATTATAAGGAGGTATGTTTCAAGTCAATTAAAGGGTTTTCTTTAATGATTAAAACTGTCCTAAAATTGATTAGAAATGGAATGTTGTAAGTTTTTCCTTCCAGAAATGCCTCAATGAGTACCTAGACAATATGCTCCTCTATGAATTGAATGTGACAGTAGATGGCCAAAAAGGTTCCAAGACTTCCATGGGAAACATATAATTGTAAGCTTTATTCTTTCTGGAAATAAGTTGAAATAAATCTCTATCAATGCATGTCTTCCATACAATAACATATCCTATATTCTGGATAGATTAGAAGATTGTGCTTGGGAGCAACTGGGTAGCTAGGGATGGGAGGTCCTAGGTTCAAATCTGATCTCAGATACTTCCTAGTTGTGTGACCTGGGGCAAGTTGCTTACCTCTCCTTGCCTAGCCCTTATTGTTCTTCTGCCTTCAAACTAATACACAATACTGACTCTAAGATGGAAAGTCAGGGTCTAAAAAAGAAAGACTCTACTTAATATGTTAGCAATTGGCTACCATTTTTGTTATAAATCAGTGCATCAGCACCATCAGTATCATTACTATATTTACATAGTACTTTTAAGGTTTGAAAATTGTTTTATAGTCATCTAATTTAATCTTCAAAAATACTCTAGAAGGTAAATATTATCTCCATTTTACAGATCAGGAAACTGAGGTAGACAGAGATTAAGTGACTTGCCCCAGAACACATACCTAGCATATGTCTGAGGTAAGATTTGGACTCAGAATTTCTTGATTGAAAGTCCATTGCTCCATCTATTTCACCACTAAACACAGGGGACTAGTCACCATGCTTACAGTCATAGAAGTGAGAGGGAACCTCTTAGAAATTCCAACTCAAATTTTGAAAAAATATTGCATGATATTCATTGGATTTTCAATGAGGATGAACCCACTCACAATCTCCTATTCTACTTCTGGATTCTAATTGTTAGAAAGTTTTTTTGTTGTTTTTTGTTTGTTTGTTTGTTTTTAACTTCAGGCTTAAATTTGCTTCTTTGCAACTTTTACCCATGATCCTTCTTTGTTCTTCCCTCTCAAGCCAAGACAAAAACAAAAACAAAAACAAAAAAAGTCTAATCCTTCTTCCACACCAGTGGTAACAAACTCAAATAGAAACAGGGACCACTAAACCATATTTAAGGATCCCTACTGGCCACATATTGACTTAGAAGACCATATATTACTATTATTGATTTTTATTGTAGTTTTCTTTATTTTTTAAATATTTCTCAATTACAGTGTGGACCATATGTGACCTGCTCTCCATATGTTTGACACCCCAATTCTACATGATAGCCCTTCAGGTTCTTGAAGACAGCTATCCTGTCTAAAAGCTAAGCCTTCTTTTGACTGAAGATTTCATTTCATTCCTTTACTCAATACTCCTGCGTCATGAACTCTGACCATTCTGGGCGCCTTCCTCTAGACACGTTCCAGCTAGTCAGTATCTTTCCTAAAAAGTAGTGCACATAACTGAATGCCTTAGCCCAAATATGTTCTAGCCATAAATCAGTGACCCATTGCCACTCTATTCCTTATTTCATGTGACATTTTATAGCCCAAGATCACATTTGTTTTCTTCATGTCCCTGCTTTGTCTTATAATTCACTAAAATCTCTCTATCTCTCTTTTTTCCTTCTGACAGGCTATTATGTAGCCATATCTCCCTTGTCTTGTGCCTAAGTATATGTCTGTTCTTTACAGGACTAAGCATTTTTCTCTTTTAAATTTCATTTCTCTGACAAGAGTCCAATATCTAAGAAAAAGAGAGTTGACAAAAATATTTAAGTGTATAGGGTATAAGGGGAAATTTTCAAACAAATAAATACCAGCTATCAACAGCCATATGAAATAAGGCTTAGTCACTAAGAGAATCAATGTTAATAAAAAGCAAAATCAGAAGTTCGAATTCATATTCTTCATTCAAGTGACGAAGACAGAAATGGTCATTGTGGGAAAGTATATGAGAAGAGAGGCACATTAATACTCTGTTATTATAGCTGTTGTTTCAATTGTCTGGAAAACCACTTAGAATTGTTTCAAGAAAATTCACCGAATTGTAGAAAACTCTTTCCCTCAGTGAAATCAATGCTGGCCACATAGACCAAAAAGATCAGAGAGATAGAGGAAGAAGTCCCATTAATCCAATATATTTATTAAAATATTTTTAAAATAATGAAAAGAAAAAAACTAGAACAAACTGTGGTATACTTTTTTGTTGTTCGGTTTTTTCAGTTGTGCCCAACTCATCATGACTGCATTTGGGGTCTTCTTGGCAGAGATACTGGAGTGGTTGGCCTTTTCCTTCTCCAGTTCATTCTGCAGATGAGAAAACTGAGGCACACAAGGATGTATGACTTGCCCAGAATCACATAGCTAGTAAGTGTCTGAGGTCAGTTATGAACTCAGAAAGATGAGTATTCCTGACTTCACTCTATCTACTGCACCACCTAGCTGTTCAGCATACGAGTATAATGGAATCTTATCGCACCATTGGAATGGCTGAAAATGGAGAATTTCAAGAAACATGAGGATACTCGTATGAATTGATCGAGAGAATATGAGCAAAAAAAGAAAATAAATCAATTACTTAAACAATGTAAACAAAAACTACTTAAAATGTAGATGTTAAATCAATGACACTAACCGAATCTCAGTTTCAAAGAAATGATGAAACACACTTCCTTCTTCTCAGTTAAGGGGTTTTTAGGGCCTCAGGTGTAGAATATAGCCTAGTCTGTCAGGTGTAGTCACTTGTCTATTGGTTTTACTTTAATGTTTCACTTTTTAAAAAAATACAGGAGTGCTCAGCACAAGGTGGGAGGTTAAAGGGAAATGACATGAAAGTAAAAATAAAAAATAAAACTTCTAAAAATCAATAAATGCTGTGTGACCCTGGGCAAGTCACTTAACCCCAATTACCTAGCCCTTACTACTCTTCTGCCTTTGAACTGTTACTTAGCATCAATTCTAGCACTAAAGGTAAGGGTTTTAAGAACTAAAAAATGCATTTCATCATACCGGCTTTCCATCCAGTCTTCTAGTCTGTCAAAATCATTTGCAACATGAGACTCAAACATTCAAGTTAGAGCAATAGAATTTTAGCCTGGAAGTACCTGCCTCCATTCCAAACCAAGCCACATCAATAACCCTGTGGTAAGCCATGAATTATTACTGACAACTGTATATTGTGTCACAGGATATGTGTGCACACACATCAACACTTCAGGCAGCAAGATGAATTCATTCACAACATTTTTCACAAATCCCACTTTTCCCTGATAAGAGTGTGCTCCAAGCTGCCACGCCACTGCCAGCAGATCTCAGCATCACCACATATGCATGTTTCCATTCTTTCTATAAACTGGAGGAGTTCATCACTTGCTCATGCCGAGTATTTGATGTCAAATGGAAATGATTCAGCAAAATTCAGGGTGCAAAGTGGTTTTAACAAATTGACTCTGAACAGACAGAAGACCAAATCCATTTCTGATTAATTAGTGGTTGCAAAACTCAGCAGAATTTTCCAAACTTATCAATTACTATACTTTTCAATTAGAGGCTCTATTGACTAAGTCTCTACTTTGGATTCATGTTATTTCCCAAATTGATAAAGTCAGATGTTTTTTAATACCCAGCACTCCCAGTCATTATCTTAACAATGTTGGCAAAGAATAAAGATCCAATATGTTATTAAAATATTAAAAGTATATATTTTTTATTTTTTGAAGTAGACCAAAAAAATAGAAATCCCTTTTTACAACTTCTCCTATTCTCCAAATAATTCATTAGGCAGTAGAACCATAGATTGTATATCCTTCTAACAAAATATTAAGCTCCATAAACACCTATCAGTTGGTGAGAAAATTATCTTTGGCCCTGTTTCCAAATATCAATGTGAGGCATCAAGCATTTTCCACTAATAAGTTTCACTATATATACACAGAATTGTCCTTATAAATTTCATATTTTAAATTACATTAATTGTTCCTACTTTACAAAACTGTGTATTTAACATACTCTCCCTTTCCCACATTTTCTTATCACCAGTATTCAATACATCTTCTATTGTTATTTAGAATATGACTCATATACTCTTGGTTTTGTCCAGACTAATAATTTCACTGGCATAGAGAACTCCAAACATGAAGCCTCACTCCAGTGATGTAGGTCAGTAACTAATCTGTAAGTTAAAATCTTAAATAATTGTCTGGGGTGCTGAGAGGTTGAATGACTTGCTTAGAGTCACAGAGTTAGTGTCTCAGAGGTAGTACTTGTACTCAGGTCTTCCTGATTTTAAGGCTTCACCTTTGTCATCTGCATTATGCTGCCCTTCTGGTACTTATGCTAAGCATATAAGATCATAAATTTAGGGAGCTGAATGGCAGGTAAGCAGCCCCAAAATGGGCTTGGTGAGCCCTTACACCAGAAGTACTATTCATCCCTGAAAACACTGTCCATTTGATGAAGTGATAGCACGTCAGACAAGAGATCTGTTCCAATTAACTGCAGTATTTTGTTATATGGGTTCTGTGTAAGACCTAATTACCTAGAATGGGAGGTTTTTCCAGAAATTAAAGTATAGCTTTATAGCCTATTCCTGAGGAAAAGCCATTTGGGGGTGGAGAAAAAGAAGTCAACTTTAGCCCTGGCTGGGTCCCCTTCTCCCCAACACTTTTGACTGAAGGATTCACCTTCTTAGGGTCTGGCAGATTCCCATTGGTATCCTAAATCATGTCCTAGGATCAATTAGAAATCAAATGATAGTGTGTGAATAAAGAGTCAAGGGGGCAGCTGGGTAGCTCAGTGGATTGAGAGTCAGGCCTAGAGACGAAAGGTCCTAGGTTCAAATCTGGCCTCAGACACTTCCCAGCTGTGTGACCATGGGCAAGTCACTTGACCCCATTGCCCACCCTCATCACTCTTCCACCAAGGAACCAATACACAGAAGTTAAGGGTTAAAAAAAATTAAAAAAAAAAAAGAGTCAAGGACAGGGACAGAGATTCACCATGCTTAAAGTTTCCCCAAAATAGGTCTAGAAGGACTTCTGAAAGGCAGAAGTCCCTTTGCCACATGAACCCAATTTTCTCCCAACTGTATATTTTAAGGAAAATATGTCACATTTAGGACTGATATTCTGTGCCAACTGTGCTTCCTACATGCGTTTTCCAAAATAACCACTTAAAATTGGCCGTCTAAATGGTTCTCAACATAATCTCCAAGGAGAAGAATACCAGTTGGACCTCAAGCCACTGGAATTAGAAAATGTTCCTGACCCCTCAAAGGTACTCTTTGAATGCTGAAGGGAAGATTTGTAACCAAGCTCTGGGGAACCCAACTAATTAGTGGGAGTAGAAGTTGGGACAAGGAATATTGGAGCATACATAAATGAATTGGTGAATGCAAATCCCCAAAGGTAGAACCTTTACAAAACTCTATGGGTGTTTAGCAGACAGCGGAGAAAGCTGTCTTTCTCCATCCATCAAAGGAGATGAGAAGGAGTACCTTTTCCTAACTTGTAGGTCTGATGTGAGAAATAGCTCATGAGAACAAAGCATTTTGAAGACTTGGAGGTATTTATTGTAGTCAAGACAATGTGGCCTCATGAATAGAGAGCTCTCCTCTGAATCAAGAAAACATGGGATCAAGTCCTACTGTTGATCTATACTGATTCTATATCCATGGTCCAATTGGATAATCTCTCTGGACCCCACGCAACTCTTGATTCTGGCCCTCATTGATAGAGGGGATATCTATAGCAAGAATTCCCTACACTGATTGTCTACACACTTTTTTCATCATACAACCCTAACAGCTTAAAAATAATTTGAATGCAAACTTCCACATTGAAGGACTTTTCTATATTTATGCAATAGAGGAGTTGGAGACACATGGAGAAGGCTGACATGAGCTGCCTTCAAGGATTTGAAAGATTGTCAGGTGGAAAATAGAGTTGATGTGTTCTTTTTGTCTCCAGAAAGTAGAATAGGAATAGGAGTGGGAATTCCTTTTTTTTTCCCTTTTGGGTGGGTCTAGCTGACTGCTAGAGAACCTTCCAACTCTCATCTTCAGTGATTCTGTGAAATCACATGTCTGGGTGTTCCCACCCACTCACCCACACACCCAGATTGTTCTGAACATCAACTTAGCATTATGAAACATCAAGTAAGATTCCGTTTGTGTTTCCTTTCCTACCATAATTTTTCTTTTGTGCCCTTTTTATTTTTAATGCTCCTTTTTGGCATTTCTATCTTTCCAATCCATCACCTAATTAGAACTTTTCCTTCATGATGCTCAGAGTTTCTTATACATTTTCTCATTCTTCAAATATTGAAGTGTTTATATGTATTGATGATTAAGTTCTTAAATAAAAACAAAGTTAAAACCCTAAAAATATTTAATGATTATTTCAATTGTTCCATCTATGAAATGCATCCTTTACTTCGCCTGCTTAAGGAAAAACAATCTTCAGGCTTGCTGAGCACAGAAAAGGAAGTATGAGTCATTTCATGCAAATTTGTAATATTACCTAAGTGTAGTATTTAACATGTTTTAAGGGTCTGAGGTTTTCTTTACCTGTTAGCAAAATAAAATATCTTTATTTCAGTAAGTCAATGAGGCTGGGTACCAGGAAGATATTGTTCTAGAAAAAGAAAGAAATATCTGACATGAGTAATCAGGGGCACAAATGACAAAATTGAAAACTTAATAGTCGTCCTACTCAGATAAAAAATACATCAGGAATTGTCATTAGAGAAAATGATGTACAGCAATCTAGCTGCACAATGGGATGGCGATGTTTGGGCTCATTGAGTAATGGATTCTGTGTTTTTCAGTGTTTCAACAGAAGACCACCAGACCTCCGCATGACGGGGACAAACTCCAGGCTCCTGCCAAAAAGCCAGGTACTGAAATAGACTGTAGTATTTCCAACTTTTTCTGGACAAGCATCATGAGAATATTACTATTGTTTCCCAATGCTGACAAAAGCCACCGAGCCAGGAAATAAATGAGCAGCTGCTTGATTAGTTTCACATATATATGTGAACAAACAAACAAATATATATAAGATAAATGTTTTACATGAGTTCAAGTTAAAAATCCTTCTCAGGAAGAACAGTGTAACAAAAGTAATATGTTTAACTGAGAAAATCAGAAAATTGGCTTGGGAGAATGTGTTTTGGTTATCTAGCTATTTTTTTTAATATTAGACTTATGATATCATTAATATAAGGAAATTCAAATGAGGAAGCTCCTTGTAGGCTGGTATCTGCTCGGTAATACAATATGGCAGAACATGTCCCACCTATCCTCCCAATCTGAAGTCACCAGATCTGGGTTCCAATCCATCTCACATGTTCCTAACTATTAAACCTTGGACAGATCACTTAAGTCCCTGAGCCTCATTCCATCATCTTTCAGATTAGGGATTGGGATTTGATGGCCCCTTCCAATCCCTTCTAAGCCTAGATTTAAAACCCAATGGCCATATAGAGTCTTATGGGCCAGTAAGGTGTTAAGTGACTTGCCCATGGCCACATAGTCAAGATATGTCAAAGAAAAAAATCTTGGACCAATGTCTTTCTGACATTAAAACTAGTTATCCGAAGGCTAAACCAAGTCAAATAGAGAACCAAGTTCTTGGAGACAGTGCGTTATAACCAATTTCTCAGAAATACTTAGAAGTAGTCATTCTTAACCTAAGGTCCTTTTGTCAAAATTTTGATAACTAAATTTAAGTTTAATTGGTTTTCTTGAAATCTTATGGATTTTATACATTTAAAAATATCCTTAGAAAGGTTCCTTCAGGTTCACCAGATCACCAAAAAGCGATCTTTTTTTTTTAACCCTTTTCATCCATATTAAAATCAATACTAACCAATACTTACTGGTTCCAAGGCAGTAGCGTAGTAAGGGCTAGGCAAGGGTATTTAATTGACTCGCCCAGGGTTACACAGCTAGGAAGTGTCTGAGACTGGATTTAAAGCTATGACCTCCTGCCTCTAGTCCTGACTCTCAATTCACTAAGCCACCTGGCTGCCCCTAAAGAGCAGTTTCTTTTAAAAAAAAAAAAGACACTTTTTAAAGAATTGTTGGCTTAGATGGAAGCTCTAGATAGTTACTTGGTGAGGTAGATTCAGTCTACACATTGATTCTCCATGTGATCCCTTAGCTCTGACACCAAATTTAAAGCAGGCACAAGATCTCCTTCCTGGTATCCTTCTGATAACAGATTCTCTTCACCCAATCCACATAAAGAAGGGATGGAGCTACAAGCTTCATATACAACCAACTAAAGGACAATATTTTCCTCTGAAGTTCAATGTAAACTCAATTTCAAGAGAGCATGGCAGAACATGTAGGTAGTACAATGAATTGAGTGCTAGACCTGGAGTTGGAAGAACCTGGGTTCAAATTTGACCTCAGATACTTCCTAATTATGTGGCCTGATTGTGTCATTTAGCCCAGATTGCCTAGCCCTGGCCATTATTCTGTCTTAGAACTGATACTAAGACAAAAGATATGGAATGAGGAGAGAGAAAAAGAGAGAGGGAAGGAGGGAGGGAAGGAAACCGGGAGATGGAAGGAGAGGGAGAGGGAGAATGGGAGTTAAAAAGAGAAAAGTAGAAGAATGGGAATGGGACAACGGGTGTTTTTCATCTCTTCTTAAAATACATGGAGAAAAGAAATAGAGCCATTTCTCAATTGTTTACTGACAGAACTTTTTTTTAAGAAAAGATATTCAAAGGGTGAAGAGAAATTTATTAGTTGGTCTTAAAAATTCACCAAAATTTATCTTAATTATCCTTTGAAATGGTTCAGTTCTCAAGACATAAGATACTCCAACCCCAGCTCCAAGCCATTATCCACAGAGAGATAGAACGATCAAATGAAACCAATTATGTGAGAGAAGTTCCCCAAACATGGCTGTGAGTGGTTCCATTTATGTCATTATGAAGAAAGGCAAGAATGACTGGGTCACTCTAGAATGTAGTGAACATTCTTTCAGGGTTCTGAGGCCAGAACCTACCCTAAATCTTTTTACAAATATATGACTACCTGCTACCAGATAGGACCTTGGGAAGGAATGGAGGCCAATAACCTGATTGCCTACCTTCCTAGCTAGACTTCCCTCTAATCAGTGATCTGTTTTCCAGACTCATGTGCCTTGCCCTTCATACTGTCCCCAACCCAGTAATTACGAGCTCCTGTCTGCAGAAATGTATGCCTCAGAATACAATTTTTTTAATTGTGAGAGCTGGGACTCCAGTAGCCATCTAGTCCAATCCACAACTGAAAAAAGAATTCCCACAATAGCATAGCTGATGAATGATTTTGTCATCTGTTTCAAAAACTCCCTATTCACAACAGCTTTCACCCTTCCATCTCGCTCGGCCCAAGTCACTCCACTCCAATATTCCACTGCAGATGTACCCAGCACTCTACTCTTGGAATGCCTGCTCCATTAGGTAGCAAATGCCTTCAACTTAAACATTTTTTTTCCTTTCTCAATACTTCCGTCTTCTGGTTCTCACAGAAGGACCTGGTTTCCTCTGATGACATGGCATTCCCAGCTTCTATTTCCAGTTCTGTTTGCACTTTCAGGGATATTGCAGTGTTCTAGGTTGCTTTTTTCTAATGAAAGTGATTTTTAAATTAGTCCACATTCATCAGTTGAACTATCAATCTAGGACAAGTACATAATTCTTAGAGTAATATTTCATAAAGAGAAAAGATTTTAATGTAATGTGCAATAAACCCCATCTCAAACTATCCAGTAACACCTAGATATTCTGGCCGTGGTTTATTTTATTATCATAAACTCCTTCTAATTGATGATTCTTGATATTTGTTGATTTCATAATAGTTGGAGGCAAGACATTTATTTCCTTAAAATCTACTCCTATTCTCCCTCTGGACCTGCAATTTTCAAAGAAAGGAAATGAAAGTCCTCCAGGTAGATGTAGCTGTTGTGCAATTAGGATCCCAAAAATTACTGCAGAGGCTGGATGGAACAGATAAGATTACTATTCCTCACTAGTACCCAAAACATATCTCAAAGGATTATATTAAGAGTCATTGAGGGAATATATGGAGTGATTTGAGCTTTTTGAAAGGAAAGCAGCCTTAAACATTCACATTATACTTATTTAGTTATCATAATTTCAGTTATATTCTAGTATATAGAAACACAGGGACATAAAAAATATCAACATTTCATTGTGGCGTGGGGATTATTAAAGGACATGCCACAATGAATAGGGAGTCAGGCCTAGAGATGAGAGGTCTTGGATTCAAATTTGATCTCAGACACTTCTTAGCTCTGTGACTCTGGACTAATCACTTAACTCCAAATGCCTAGCCCTTACTACTTTACCTAAACTTGGTATTGATTCTAAAATATAAAGTAAGGAGTTTTGAAAACAATAATAAAGGATATGCCAGCTTTACTAAATTCTGCTCATCCAGACAGGCTTCAGGTATGGGTCCACCAGCCTGGTTCATTTCCAAAGGCTGGTGTCTTGGTGGTAATTATTTTTTTCCCTACAGCTAAAACAATACATCAGGGCCATCTATTAAGCCATAAAAAGGCTATGATCTACACAGATGCAGCAAGTATGAAATTATGGATCCTTAAAGTACAAGAACACAGAATGTAAGGGAAGGATGCTCTTAGAGATCATCTGGTCCCCTCCTTTCACATTATTAATCACAGCAGGGAGGCTCAACGAGGATAAAATGTTTACCCAAAGTTACGAGACTCTCAATTAATGGAGGGCTCTGTTACTGGGAATGATGGGAGGAATTCTCAATAAGGAAGTTTCTATTTCTTCAACTGAAAAATAAATGACAACACAGTAGGAAAGTCATAGTATAGGAAAAGGAAATATAATGAGAATTTAATTAGTAGATCCTCTGACCAATCTGATTAATTCCCCAATCCATTGAATGAGATTACTGGGTTCAACACTTTCTTGGAAGATGATGGATATAGGGCTTTGCTAAGAAATCCAAGAATATGGGAATCCCCTCCTACATAACTAACAAAGTCAGGAGAGAGGTAGCAGTAAGAAGGAGAAAACATATAATTGCCAGAGTTCTAGGTGGTGAGAATATGTAGTGCTGACTTGCTCAAGGTAACTAATGCTCAAGGTAACTAATCAATGAATGTTTAATTACTGCTGAAGATATAAAGATAATTTACTGAATCCCTCCCCTTAAGGAGCAATCCATTTAATAGTGAAGTCATAAACGCAAGTAATAATAATAATAATAATAATAATACTGAGGTACTGTAATAAATGCTTTACAAATATTATCTCATCTGATCCTCATACTAACTATTGACTGTAAGTGTTATTATCCCCATTTTTACAGCTGAAACTGAGGCAGAGATTAAGACCAGAGTCTCAAATATACAAAGTGTCTGAGGTCAGATTTGAATTCAGAACCTCTTAATTCTACACCTGGCACTCTATTCATTGTTCCACCTAATTATAATATAAGGCAAAATGAGATAAATACCAAGGAGAGGAACAAAGGGCTATGAAAAATTTGAATCCCATTAAAAATTTTCACATGAGAGAAAAGAATGGAGGAAGGGTCTAGAAGTTATTCCAAGTAGGTTATGATGGAGACAGCTTCATGAAGGAGATGTCACATGAGTTGAACCTTGAAGAAAGAAGAAAAATGAGACATTTAGCAAGATAAGGATATGAATATAGTGCCCAACTTTTAAGTGAGAAGTTTGCAACAAAAGTCTGTCAATACAATCAATGGAAGGGCCCTTCCTAAGTGATTTTGAACTAAATTATGTCAATAGTCATAATAATAGCTACCATAACAATTTTGGAAGCAATATATTGGAAAACCATCGTTAAATGATAATAATAACAAATTGAAATTGACATATGGAAAGCCCTTCACAATTTTATGTCTTATCTCATTTGAGCTTCATATTCTCATATTTTGATGTCCAGATCTCTTTATCATCTCTGATAATCTAATAAGGACAGTTTAGTTGATAAGGATATAATGGGACACGAAGATCTTTTACCTCATGCTTCTGGCTCTGGCTCCAGGAGCATGGAGTTTATTGTATATATTTCAAGACTCATTTCACACAAAAGAACCCCCCAGAAAAAACTTTGCAGATGTGCAGAAGTTACAAATTATGTCATATCAAATCACAAAACATTGGGAAGACTTCCTGTTAAGATGGCAGCAGAGTAAGGAGCAGCTGCTTGATCTATCTTAACCAAAGCATACAGGACTCTTCAAGGAGACATAAAAACGAATCCAGATGAACAAAGGGACCCCACAATAGGGTGCAGCATTGAAGGTACGTGGAATCGGGGCATTTCCACGCTATAAAGGGGTGAAACAGCTCTCACTAAAATGCAAGAGGAAGAAGCCCCTCCCCTACCCTCCACACCACGTACAATGCCAAGGCCAGCCCACGAGAGTTAAAGCAGGTTTGGGGCACCCATTAAGTCACAGGCAGCTCCAGGGCTTGTTCCTGAGAGCAGTAAGACTTAGGACCCCAAGAGGCTAAAGAATGTGCATGGAATTTCCTGAGAACCTGCACGGGTGAGGCATTGCCGTTGGCGTGGACAAGGATCTCAAGCACAGGCTTGGACTTCGAGTGGGGACCCTGTGCAGATGGGAGCACAGCTATGGAAGCAGCACGCTGAGACTGTTGAAGGAGCCTCAGACAGAGGGGCAGACCAGGAACGACCAGGAGGCTCGACCCTGAGAACAACAAGACCTGAGACCACGGGAGCCTAGAGAGCTCAGACAGACCCTGACTGTGAAGATAAAGCTGAGAAGGGGCAGGGCTAACAATGGCAAGCCAAAATTGGGAACCCCAGAAGAGAAAGATTATCAAGAAGAACTCTGTAACACTTGACAATTTTACACAGAGAAAATCCAGACAACAGAGGAGAACAAACAAGAAATCATATCCAAAACTTCCCAAAATAATAAAAACTGGTCACAAGATACTGAAGAGTTCAAATCTGAGATGATGAGAAAGATGGAAGAGATCTGGCAAGAAAATAACAGTTTAAAAGGCAGAATTTCACAATTAGAAAGTGACACAAGTCAACTGAAGACCAGAAATGACCAGATTGAAAAGGAAAACCAGTCCCTGAAGGCTAAAATTGAGCAATTAGAAGCCAATGATCTCTCAAGACAGCAAGAACAAATAAAACAAAGTCAAAAGACTGATAAAATAGAAGGAAACATGAACTATATCAATAAGAAAGTGACAGACCAAGAAAAACAGTCTAGAAGAGACAATTTTAGAATCATTGGTCTTCAAGAAAAAACAGAAATTAATAGAAATTTGGACTCCATACTAAAAGAAACTATTCAGCAAAATTACCTTGAAGTTCTAAAAGAGGGCAATATAGACATTGAAAGGATCCATAGATCACCTTCTACACTAGACCCAGAAAGGACAACACCCAGGAATATAATAGCCAAATTCAAGAGCTTCCAAGTAAAAGAAAAAAATCTTACAAGAAGCCAGAAAGAGACAATTCAAATATCAAGGAGCACCAATCAGTATCACACAGGATCTGGCAGCCTCCACACTAAAAGACCGCAAGGCGTGGAATATGATATTCAGAAAGGCAAGAGAGCTAGGCCTTCAACCACGGATCAACTACCCATCAAAACTGATTATATACTTCCAGGGGAAAGTATGGGCATTCAACAAAATTGAAGATTTCCAAATATTTGCACAGAAAAGACCAGGACTAAATGGAAAGATTGATATCCAACTACAAAAATCAAGAGAAACATGAAAAGGTAAATAAGAAACAGAGGGGAAAGAAAGAAAACTCATAAATTTTTAAATTTGACTCTCTAAGGCCTTCGATAAGATCTAATTATCTGTATTCCTATGTGGAGAAATGCTATGTATAATTCTCTGTAGTGAACTCTATTCACTATTATAGTATTCACTATTATAGCAATTAGAAGAATAATTCATAGGGAGAGGACAGGATACTAAATGGTCTAAGATGACATGGGGGGGGTGGGAAAGAGGGGGGAATAGTAGGGGACACCAAGAAAAATCTGAGTAAATAAGAAAAATAGGATATTCTATTACACACAAAGAGGACATGGAAAGGTGAGGGGACAAATACTATTATAAGAAGGAGAGGAAGAGAGCATTAAGAGGTAATAATCAAACCTTACTCTCAGTGTAATCAACCCGGAGAGGGAAGAGTAGCTATATTATCCATTGGGATAAAAAACTCTGTCTAACCATACTGAGAAAGTCAGAAGGGATAAACCAAGGGGAGCAGGGGAGTGGGGAGGTCCAAAAAGGGAGGGGAGAAGAAGGGGAAGGGAATTCATTAGGCCTTTAAAAAACAAAAAAGAGGGGAATAACAAGGGAGGGGGAAGAAAGGGAAATCACTCAAGGGAGGGGATAAGGGATACAGGCTCAAACCAAACCACTGGCTTAAAACGAAATAGTGTAAGAAGGGGTGGGACTAGGGGAGGATACAAAAATGTCAGTGAATGCACAACTGATAATTATAACTCTGAATGTGAATGGGATGAACTCTCTCATAATACAGAAGCAAATAGCAGAGTGGATTAGAAACCAAAATCCTACCATATATTGTCTACAAGAAACACATATGAGGCCGGTGGACATAAACAAGTTTAAGGTTAAGGGCTTGAGCAAAATCTTTTGGGCGTCAAATGAGAAAAAGAAGGCAGGAGTGGCTATTATGATCTCTGACAAAGCCAAAGTAAAAATAGATATGATTAAAAAAGACATGGAAGGTCATTACATCCTGATTAAAGGCAGTATAAACAATGAGGAAATAACACTGCTCAATATGTATGCACCAAGTGGCATAGCATCCAAATTCATAAAGGAGAAACTGGCAGAGCTCAAGAAGGAAATAGATAGTAAAACCATAATAGTGGGAGATCTAAATAATCCTCTTTCAAATCTAGATAAATCAAACCAAAAAATAAATAAGAAAGAGGTAAGAGAGGTGAATGAAGTCCTAGAAAAATTAAATTTAATAGATATGTGGAGAAAAATAAATAGGGACAAAAAGGAATACACCTTCTTTTCAACTGCACATGGTACATTCACAAAGATTGACCATGTTATAGGGCACAGAAACATTGCAAACAAATGCAAAAGAGCAGAAATAATAAATGTAACTTTCTCAGATCATAATGCAATAAAAATAATAATTAGTAAGGGCACCTGGACAGGAAAATCAAAAACCAATTGGAAATTAAACAATATGATTCTCCAAAACCAATTTGTCAAAGAAGAAATCATAGAAACAATCAACAATTTCATTGAAGAGAATGACAATGAGGAGGCATCCTACCAAACTCTGTGGGATGCAGCCAAGGCAGTACTCAGGGGGAAATTTATATCCTTGAGTGCATATATTAACAAATTAAGGAGGGCAGAGATTAATGAATTGGGCATGCAACTCAAAAAACTAGAAAGTGAGCAAATTAAAAATCCCCAGATGAAAACTAAATTAGAAATACTAAAATTTAAGGGAGAAATTAATAAAATCGAAAGTAAAAGAACTATTGAATTAATCAATAAGACTAGAAGCTGGTATTTTGAAAAAACAGATGAAATAGACAAAGTACTGGTCAATCAAATTAAAAAAAAAAGGAAAAAAGACAACCAAATTGACAGTATCAAAGATGAAAAGGGAGACCTCACCTCTAATGAAGGGGAAATTAAAGCAATCATTAAAAACTATTTCGCCCAATTATATGGCAAAAAATATAACAATTTAGGATATATGGATGAATATTTACAAAAATATAAATTGCCTATAGTAACAGCAGAAGAAATAGAATACTTAATAATCCCATATCAGAAACAGAAATTGAACAAGCCATCAAAGAATTCCCTAAGAAAAAATCACCAGGACCTGATGGATTCACAAGTGAATTCTATGAGACATTCAAACAGCAACTAATACCAATACTATACAAATTATTTGATATGATAAGCAAAAAAGGAGTACTACCAAATTCCTTTTATGACACAAATATGGTACTGATTCCAAAGCCATGGAGATCAAAAACAGAGAAAGAAAACTATAGACCAATCTCCTTAATGAACATAGATGCAAAAATCTTAAATAGAATACTTGCAGAGACTCCAGCAAATAATTAAGAAGATCATCCACCATGATCAGGTAGGATTTATACCAGGAATGCAAGGATGGTTCAACATTAGGAAAACCATCCACGTAATTGACCATATCAACAGTCTAACAAACAAAAATCACATGATTATCTCAATAGATGCTGAAAAAGCCTTTGACAAAATACAGCATCCATTCCTATTGAAAACACTGAAAAGTATAGGAATAGAAGACCTTTCCTAAAAACAATAAACTGTATATACCTAAAACCATCAACAAACATCATATGCAATGGGGATAAATTAGAAGCCTTCCCAATAAGATCAGGAGTGAAACAAGGATACCCATTATCACCTCTACTATTCAACATAGTACTAGAAACGCTAGCAGTAGCAATTAAGAGAAGAAAAAGAAATTGAAGGTATCAAAATGGGCAATGAGGAGACTAAGCTATCACTCTTTGCAGATGATATGATGGTATACTTAAAAAACCCTAGAGAATCAACTAAGAAGCTTGTAGAAATAATCAACAACTTTAGCAAAGTTTCAGGATACAAAATAAATGCACATAAATCATCAGCATTTCTATATATTTCCAAGACATTAGAGCAGCAAGAGGTAGAAAGAGAAACACCATTTAAAATCACCCTGGACAATATAAAATACTTGGGAATCTATCTACCAAAACAAACACAGCAATTATATGAAAACAACTACAAAACACTTTCCAAACAAATAAAACTGGATCTCAACAATTGGAAAGCCATTAATTGCTCATGGGTAGGATGAGCTAACATAATAAAAATGAACTTTCTACCCAAATTAATTTACCTATTTAGCACCATACCTATCAAATTGCCAAAAAACTTCTTTACTGAATTAGGAAAAACTATAACAAATTTCATTTGGAATAACAAAAGATCAAGAATATCAAGGGAAATAATGAAAAAAAAATGTGAAGGAAGGGGCCTTAGCAGTATCAGATATTAAACTATACTATAAAGCAGCAGTCATCAAAACGGTTTGGTAGGGGCAGCTGGGTAGCTCAGTGGAGTGAGAGTCAGGCCTAGAGACAGGAGGTCCTAGGTTCAAACCTGGCCTCAGACACTTCCCAGCTGTGTGACCCTGGGCAAGTCACTTGACCCCCATTGCCCACCCTTACCAATCTTCCACCTATGAGACAATATACCGAAGTACAAGGGTTTAAAAAAAAACGGTATGGTACTGGCTAAGAGACAGAAGGGAGGATCAAAATAGACTTGGGGTAAGTGACATCAACAAGAAAGTGTATGATAAACCCAAAGAGCCCAACTTTTGGGACATGAATCCACTATTTGACAAAAACTGCTGGGAAATTTGGAAAATAATATGGGAGAGATTAGGTTTAGATCAACATCTAACACCCTACACCAAGATAAATTCAGAATGGGTGAATGACTTGAATATAAAGAGGGAAACTATAAATAAGTTAAGTGAACACAGAATAGTATACTTGTCAGATCTCTGGGAAAGGAAAGATTTTAAAACCAAGCAAGAGTTACAGAAAATTACAAAATTTAAATTTAATGGTTTTGATTATATTAAGTTAAAAAGCTTTTGTACAAACAAAAACAATGTAGTCAAAATCAGAAGGGAAAGAACAAATAGGGAAAAAATCTTTATAACAAAAAACTCTGACAAGGGTCTAATTACTCAAATATACAAGGAGTTAAATCAAGTGTATAAAAAATCAAGCCATTCCCCAATTGATAAATGGGCAAGAGACATGAATAGGCAATTTTCAGGTAAAGAAATCAAAAGTATCAATAAGCACATGAGAAAGTGCTCTAAATCTCTAATAAGTAGAGAAATGCAAATCAAAACAACTCTCAGGTATCACCGCACACCTAGCAGATTGGCTAAAATGAAAGAAGGGGAGAGTAATGAATGCTGGAGGGGATGTGGCAAAATTGGGACATTGATGCATTGCTGGTGGAGTTGTGAACTGATCCAGCCATTCTGGCTGGCAATTTGGAACTATGCTCAAAGGGCTATAAAAGAATGCCTGCCCTTTGATCCAGCCATACCATTGTTGGGATTGTACCCCAAAGAGATCATAGATAAACAGACTTGTACGAAAATATTTATAGCTGAGCTTTTTGTGGTGGCAAAAAACTGGAAAATGAGGGGATGTCCTTCAATTAGGGAATTGCTCAACAAACTGCGGTATAGGCTGGTGAGGCTGGTGATGGAATACTATTGCGCTCAAAGGAATAATAAACTGGAGCAATTCCATGTGAACTGGAAAGACCTCCAGGAACTGATGCAGAGTGAAAGAAGCAGAGCCAGAAGAACACTGTACACAGAGACTGTTACACTGTGGTAAAATCGAATGTAATGGGCTTCTGTACTAGCAGTAATGCAATGACAAAGGACTGTTCTGAGAGATTTCTGTTAAAGAAAGCTACCCACATTCAGAGGAAGGACTGCAGGAGAGGAAACATATAAGAAAAACAACTGTTTGAACACATGGGTTGAGGAGGACATGATTGGGGATGTGGACTCGAAGCTACCACACCAATGCAAGTATCAACAATTTGGAAATAGGTCTTGATCATTGACACATGTTAAAACCAGTGGAAATGCACATTGGCCATGGGTGGGGGGAGAGCGGGGGTGAAGAGGAAAGTAGGAGCATGAATCATGTAACCATGTTAAAAAATGAATATTAATAAATGTTTAAAAAATTAAAAAGAAAACACAAAACTCTGGCTTCAGAATAGACCCAGGCCAAGGCTGAATTTTGACTAGGTTCTTATAAGAAAGCCAAGTTGGGGAGTATTTTTTTCAGGGTTAAATTGCCCTTGCTAAGCTTTTGGCCTTGGCTATGCCAGGCAGCAGCAATCCTGGTCAAAGGGGAACAGTGTTAACCCTTTAAATTCAGTTTTGCTAGGGACTTAAAGTTTTTCAATAAGGCCACAATATTTTTCAACAAGAAATCACGAGGATCACAAAAGGGGTCAAAAGGGGAGTCTCAGATTTTTATCTTTTCTCTTATTGGCTTCCCACATTCTGAAGTAGATATAGAAGGTATTATTTTATAAGTCAGAAACCAGAGGCTCAAAGAGTCTAAATAGATTGCCCATGGTTACATAACTATCAAAGGTGGGACCTGAACTTATGAAAGATAAATATTACCTCAGAATAATATTCTGAATGTACAACATTAACCTAAGGATTTTGTCAAGTAATTAATGGGTCACAAGTTATTGTTGGGGGTTTTTTTTCTGTGTGTTGCTTTCTGTTTTCCTTTTCTTTCTTAAGGTAGAAAAGAGGTAATGAATTCAAATTTTCATTTTGATGTTAGTATGCCAAACTGGCAATTTATCAAAATTTGGAGCTTTCTAACTGAAAAATACAAACCTAGACCACATCAATACCTTCCTCAAAAAGTTCCAGTATCTCCTGATAACCTAAAGAATCAAATATAAACTCCTAAAGTTCTTTATATACAGAAAGACCTTTTAAGGCTTATTATACAAGTCCATTTGTCATCCTTCTTAAAAGTGACAGCACCACACTTTTACTGTTCCCCATGCCTGAAATGCATCCCTATATCTTAGAATTTCTTTCTTCCTTCAAAAAGCAGCTCGAGTGCTGCCTGCCTCCAACATCTGGACCTTTGCTGAGTCCTTCAGTTGCTAGTGTCCCCCCCCACCAAAAATGCTGTTTATTTATTTTGGTTGAGACCTGATGTTTCGTCAAAGTAAGAAACTTCTAGTGGCAAAACACTCTCTACCAATACTTCTCTTCAACTTCTAGGCTTAAAGACTTGTTAGGGGCACTAAGAAATAATAATAATAATATCAACTAATTTTATAAAGCACTTGCTTTGTGCCAAGCACTAAACTTTACAATTATTAACACTTTTGAAACTCAACATCCCTGGAAGATAGATGCTAGTATAAACCCCAATTTAGGGATGAGGAAACTGAGCCAAATAGAGATTAATTATCTTGCCCAGGGTCAAATAGTCATGTGTCAGAGGGGAGATTTGAACCAATGTTTTCCTGATTTTTGAGGGCAGCTCTATAGCACTAAACCACACTGTCTTTCTGGTGTTATATTTCTCCACATGAGTATATTCTCTCAGTGGATAGAGTGAAGACAAGAATACTGAAAATTCAAGCCACCTAGTGGCTGGATCCTGGACAAGTCACTTAATTTTGCCTCAGTTTCCTCATCTATAAACTGAGCTGGAAAGGGAAATGATAAATCACTCCAGTATCTCTGCCAAGAAAACTCCAAATGAGGTCATGAAGAATCAGATACAACCAAAACCACTAAACAGCAATAACTTATCCGGTAGAATCACCACCAGGACCTAGTTGGAAAAAACAAACATACATTTTAGTAACTGGAATCAGGAAGTTTGATAGAGGACATAACTGAAATGAAGTACAAACCTGAGGATTGGGTGTCATGTGTGGCTTGTTAATGCTTTGCCTGATTACCTCAGGGGTTTGCCAGTGGGGGCTTATTTTATGACATCTTCATAAGGAAAGAAGATTTCAGCTTCATGAATGACAGAGTAGAATGGATCTCACAGTCAGCCAGAAAGTCACCAAGCATCAGGGTAACATATATAGCCTAGGAAAGATGGACCCTTATACATGAACCCCTGTTTGCCCTGGCAGGGATACTACCTAGAAATTTAGTGCATTTCAGCTCATGATTTTTTCTTTGAATTTGAGCTTGCAACTTTGTTGAGAGTAAGTGCTATATGGAGCAGATTCTTGATTGCTAACTACATCTTTTGCTGCTGATCTAGTAAGCCCTACGGCTTACCTGTGTTCCTCCAGTTCCCTGGGGAATGCATGCTCCATCATCCCTGAAGAAAAAGATTTAGAATATAGAATATGTTGACATCTTGTTAGTTCATGAATCACAGAACTTCCAAAAAGAAAAGACAAGAAAGTTCCCAAAAGATAATTGATGATTGGAGTCTTGTGTATTCATGTGAAGCAATGTGTAGCTTCAGAAAGTAAATCCCAGTAGTGCTGGTTTCTCTAAAATGGTACCCATTTCTTTTCTAGGTATCTAGTTTGGAATGAAATGATTGAACAGCTTGGGGAATCAAATAGATATCTATCTTATCCCCAGTGGCTGTACCAGTCATTCCTTTAGCCTCATGCCTAATCCTATCAGTCTCATTCTACTACAGAGAGATGCCCTCACATACTCTGGCCAATTCAAGCATTCTCCAGCCCTAGTAATGGTGATAAACATGGTTTCCTGTATACTGAAAGAGAAAATAATTCTGGTGAGGGAGAATTTCACTGTGAAATGTGTCGTGGATAGAGAATCTTTTCTTTTTAACTGTTTTCAAATTTATTTTTTTATTGATTAATTAAGAAAAATTTTCCATGGTTATATGATTCATGTTCTTTCCCTCCCCTCCTCCCACCCCCCTCCCATAGCCAACACACAATTCCACTGGGTTTTACATGTGTCAATGATCAAAAAGAACTATTTCCATATTATTAATATTTGCATTAGGGTGATCATTTAGGGTCTACATCCCCAATCGTATCCCCATCGACCCATGTGATCAACATTGTTTTTCTTCTGTGTTTCTGCTCCTACAGTTCTTTCTTTGGATGTGGATAGCATTCTTTCTCATAGGTCCCTTAGAAAGGTTTTGAATCATTTCATTGCTGCTAGTAGAGAAGTCCATTACATTTGATTTTACCACAGTGTATCAGTGTCTGTATACAATGTTCTCCTGGTTCTGCTCCTTTAACTCTGCATCAATTCCTGGAGGTCCTTCCAGTTCACATGAAATTCCTCCAGTTCATTATTCCTTTTAGCACAATAGTATTCCTTCACCAGCAGATTACCACAATTTGTTCAGCCATTCCCCAAATGAAGGGCATCCCCTCATTTATGAATAGAGAATCTTGCAAGATGAAAGACTGATGTTAAAATACTTATTAAGGTCTCCCATCTCCCAAACATTAGAATCACTACCTTTCAAAATGAGTAATAATTTTAAAGAATCATATTATCTTGGAATTGAAAGGGACATTAGGGTCCTTAAATTTACTCCTGCTTGGACACTTGAGAAGTGGTCATCTAGCTCTTAGAGACACAGAATTTAGAGATGGCTGCACAGGGTTTAGAGTCAGGAAGATGCAAGTTCAAATCTAACCTCAGATTATTACTGGATCCTGGGAAAGTGGCTTAGACTCTCAATTTCCTCATGTATAAAAAGAAGATAGTAACAGCACCTACCATCTCAGGGTTGCGAGAATCTAATGAGATAACGTTTGTAAGGTGCTTTGCAAACTTAAATGGGTTATATAAATGCTTCTTGTCATTGTTCAGTCATTTTCACTCATGGCCAACTCTCATGACCCCATTTGGAGTTTTCTTGGTAAAGATATTTGAGTGGTGTGCATTTCCTTCTCCAGCTCATTTGACAGATGAAGAAACTGAGACAAACAGGATTAAGTGACTTACCTGTGATCAACAGCTAGTAAAGTATCTGTGACTAGATTTGAACTCGGAAAGAAGAGTCTTCCTGACTCCAGAACCAGGATTCTATCCACTGTACCACATAGCTAGCATAGCATATAAATGTGACCTGCTATTATTATTATCATCATCATTATTACAAAAAGTCCTCCAGTGATGGGAAATTTGCTTCTTTTTTAAAAAAAAATGTTTATTAACCTTTTTTTGTTGCTCCACTAATGTCACTCCCAATGTGCACTCACATTTTCCCCATAGAACCCTTTCTTATAACATAGAAAAACAGTTCAGAGAGTAATCATGTCTAATAGGACATAAATCAACCATCGAGCAATAAATATTTATTAAACCTCTCCTATATGTCAAGTGATAGAAAAATGAAGACAAGGTGGGAAAAGGAGCTCATTTTGGTTTCCTTACATTCTAAGAGGGAAATAGCATGTAAATATTTAAGTATGTGTAGAATATGCATGAAATAAATATAAGATAATGGGGAAGGACTGAGAGGATGGAAAGGCATTTTTATCACCAGTTCTCAATTTATTAATTCTGGAATGAATATGGGAAAAGTTATAATATAAAATAAAATAGGGAAGGTACTCAATGCCAGATTATGAAAGATGTTAAATATATTATAGGGGAAATTGTGACTCAGCAAGGCAGGTAGGTAGCAGAGTGGCTAGAGTAGTAAGTCTGAAGTCGGGAAGATTCATCTTGTAGAGTTCAAATCTGGCCACAGAAACTTAGTAGCTATGAGACCCTGGGTAAGTCATTTAGCCCTGTTTGTCTCAGTTTCCTCATCTGGAGAAGAACATGGCAAAACACTCTAATATCTTTGTCAAGAAAACCTTGGTGTATGATTGATCACTTGCTTATATGGATATATGATTTGGCATTTTGGTTTTAAAAGATTACTCTATTACAAAAATGAATAATATAGAAATAGGTTTTTGAGTGATAATACAAGTATAACTCAGTGGAATTGCTTTTCAACTCCAGGGGGGGAGGGAAGAGGGGAGGGAGACAACAAGAATCATGTAACCATGGGAGAAATTTTTTTAATAAAATGAAAAAATTAAAAAGAGAAAAAGAAAACCTTGAACAGGAACATAAATGACTAATAACAACCTCAAAGTGACTCAATGGTTAAAGCTTTGGATCCGGAGTGATTCATATACAGTCTCAGATACTTGCTAGCTATGTAACCATGGACAATTACTGTCTGCCTCAGTTTTTCCATAGCTGTAGGGGATAATGGCACCTACCTCCCAGAGCTGTTGTGAAGAGAAAATGTGATAATGTTTATAAAGCACTTCTCAAATCTTAAAGCACTATATAAATGCTAGCTATTATTATTAAATGCCATTTTGAGGAGTTGGTATTTTATGCTAAAGGCAATAGAGTGATTAAAGATTTAAAATTTTTTATTTAAATTTTTCTCAATTAACAAACACTAATTTTCTCTTTCTATCTCATCCCTCTTCTTGCTGGAAAAAGAAGAGACATGATATGATAGCAAGAACTCAAGCAAACTCAAGTGAAAGTTTTTAAACATGGAGGAGGCATGGGTATATTTTTAGGCAGCAAAAAAAAACTATCCAGTACATCCTTTGCAGAGCTGCCAAAGCCATTCTCCTAAGTAAAAAGTCTCACCCCTACCCCACCAGACACATACACATGCACTCAGGAAACTCCAGTGGTTCTTTTCTACTCCCTTGAGGATTAGATATACAACCCTCTCTTTAGGTTTGAAAGGCTCTCTTAGTCTAAGTAGCTTACCTAGAGTTCTCCAGGTTGTCCCTGGCAGAACCAAGATTCAGATGTGGACCTTCTGACTCATTACTTCACCATGTGGATATTTATCCTGGAGAATCTTCTCTGTTGACAACAGCATCATCCTTCTAGTTATGCCAAATTTCAACCCTGGGCCCATTTTTGGCCTTCACTTCTGAGCTAAATACCAGTATGTTCTATTTATACAACCAGCCACTCACAATAATAACACAGTTAGACCTTAAACATAACCATTTACCCAAGTCCAAAGCAAAAGAAATTATAACATCACATGTATCAAAGTAAATGCTCAAATTATAAATACATCTTAATTCACACATAAACTTGTCACACTTTGTTGAGGAGAGAGCCTGACAGAGAGGCATATGATTGAAGAAAATGCATGTGCTCAGAGTATCTCCCAACTCTGAAACTATAAACTTCAGGGTCCCCGCTATCTCAATAATTGTCTCTTATTCTTTTGTTGTTTTTCAGTCATGTCTGGTTCTTCATGACTCTATTTGGGATTTTCACTGCAAAAATACTAGAGTGATTTGTCATTTCCCTTTCCAGCTCATTTTATAGATGAAGAAACTGAGGCAAGCAAGGTTAAGTGACTTGCCCAGAGTCTCACAGCTAGTAAGTATCTGAGGTTGAATTTGAACTCATAAACATGAGTCTTTCTGATTTGCCTGTTGCCCTCTCCATTGTGCCACCTCGCTTTCCCCATACTAGTGTTGTGGAAAAAGTAGAGATATATTAGCCAGATTATTAGGTGTTAGGCAGGTTTGAAAATGATTGCATCATTATAACCAAAGACATCAAAGTTTTAATGTCAACTTGAAAGGTCAACCCTATGGCTCTTAATATTTTTATCTGTGACTCTGATAAAAGCATAGTTGGCATGCTTACCAAATTTGTATGTAGCTGGGAGGAATAACTAATACAGCAGATCACAATCCAATCCCCAAAAACATTGACAGAGTATAATTTTAGCCAACTTTATTATGACAAAATGAAACAGGGATAGATGTAAAATATTACCGTTATACTGAAAAGCATCAACCTCAGCACAGCTGGGTAGCACAGTTGATAGAGCACCAGGGCAGGAGTCAGGAAGACTTGGGTTAAAATTTGGCCTTCAACACTTTCTAGCTGTGTGACCCTGGGCAATTCACTTAACTACAATTGCCTTGCCTTTACCATCCTTCTGTCTAGGAACCAATACTTAGTATCAATTCTAAGGACCTAAGGGATTGGGGATTGGGTTTTTTTTCTTTGTTGGTTTGTTTTGATTAGGAGCCCTATGTGCCAGACATCATGCTAAGTGCATTATAGATATAATCTCATTTGACCATCACAACAATTCCTATAAGATAGATACTCTTTATTAACTCTATTTTACAGTTGAGGAAACTGAAATTGAGACTGACAACTATAAAGCGATGCTCAAAGTCACACTGTCTGTGGTCAAATTTGAATTCAGGTCTTCCTGACTTTAGGTCCAATACTCTATCCCTAGCACCAGCCAACTGCCTTTACTTTTACATTCTCAAAGAATTCTTTTTTCTCTTGGGCTGAATCAACAGAAGGAAGTGAAATAGTGAAGCAAATTCAGCATCCTCAAATAGTCCTGCATTTTCTGTCACTGCCTTCCTGATATGATTGTTGTTCATCCTTCATTTTTGAAGAGGACTGATGACATCATGATGTTGGAGTAAAATAGATGGTTGGTCAGAGGCTGGTGAGACAGTTTAGCCATGAGGCAACAACAAAAAGCCATGAGGAAAAAGGAAAAAGGAAGAAGGAATTCACACTATGGGGAGGAGATTAGTCCCCATAGTGTGAATTCCATATTTTTAATGTCTCATTTATCTTTCAAGGTCTCAGTTGTCATAAAATGCCTGCAATGATCTATTTTTGCAACTGTTAAGGAATATTTAAGGGAATGAAGGAATCCAAAAATGTCCATATGTTGACAGATGTTTCAAAATCCTTTCCCTTGTACAAATCTAGATAGAATCCGAGTGGACAACCAACCCTGCTCTGCCCTGAAATGCTGTATACCTTCTGGCCAAGAAGAACTCATCCTTTTGCAAGAAAAAGTAAAAACTGGAGAAATTTCTGTGGATGAAGCCCTGAAGAAATTCAAACAGTGGCAAAATGAAAAGAGTGGACTTGAAGTTATTCAGCAGGTAACTGGGACCCAGATCTGTCTGTAGAGATTATCTCTAATCACTGAGCTCCTGGTCCCTCAACTCTTAAACTCTTAACACAGACTGAAGCTTTAACCCAGGACTTTGAATTTCTATCTATTAACAAACCAAATACCTTAATATTTCTAGTTGAAAGCTTTTAAATAAGCAAATGCCAGATTTAAAAAACATTGGTGCATTTATTTTTGAAAATTGCTTGTATCTAAAAAAATATTTATTCAGTTTGCAAAGTAGCATTTGAAACATCTGAATGTTACATGAAAATCATTTCTGGTATTAAGTTAGAGGCAATCAGGAGCACTTCTCAGCACCTAGAAGAAAGAATAAAAAGATCAGACAAAGAACTAGCATGAAGATGAAACCAAGAATAGTCCCCAAAGAAATCTAGTTGATTCTGCCATCCCTATTCGTAACATTTACATTTGTACTAGATTTATCAGAATATTGATTATTTGTGTTCAGTTAACCTAAGGCAGAGTTTCCTAAAGCCTCTCCCCTCATGGCATCCTTAGTATCTCAGTATTTTTTTCCTACAGCTCTAATGCCAAAGAAATATTGTATTATTATTAATAAGCTAAGGTGAATATTTAAAATATCCAGTTGTGTCCTGTAGGTTAATGCCAAAGTATATTCAGGAAATGCAGTGAGAAAATGCAGTTGGCAGTAGGAAAATTAGAGATAAGTGGGTTAATGCCTAAAAGATTTGGATAGAGCTGGAATTGGGCAATATTATGGCATTTATGGAATTTTGTTTTGTTCTTTTCCTCTAGCAGTCTCTCTCTCTCTCTCTCTCTCTCTCTCTCTCTCTCTCTCTCTC
>NC_058135.1:48842621-48913115 GCF_016433145.1 Gracilinanus agilis
TTTTTCTTATATGTTTCCTCTCCTGCAGTTCTTCCTCCGAATGTGGGTAGTGTTCTTTACCATAAATCCCTCAGAATTGTCCTGGGTCATTGCATTGCTGCTGGTACAGAAGTCCATTACATTCGATTTTACCATAGTATATCAGTCTCTGTGTACAGTGTTCTTCTGGCTCTGCTCCTTTCACTCTGCATCAGTTCCCGGAGGTCTCTCCAGTTCGCCTGGAACTCCTCCAGTTTATTATTCCTTTTAGCACAATAGTATTCCATCACCCGCATATACCACAGTTTGTTCAGCCATTCCCCAATTGAAGGGCATACCCTCCTTTTCCAGTTTTTTGCCACCACAAAAAGCGCAGCTATAAATATTTTCATACAAGTCTGTTTATCTATGATCTCTTTGGGGTACAAACCCAACAATGGTATGGCTGGATCAAAGGGCAGGACTAATGTCCAAGACTTTCTTAACAGAATAGCAAAGGCTAAGATATGGTGCTTTGCCAAATAAATTCTAAAGGAGAGGAGATATTTCTTGATAGTCATGAGAGCCTTTGGAATTGGTTAACACTACCTTCCCCACATCCCCCAAACCAGGTGCTCTCCTTCTAGCCCAGACCTCATAGTCATCATTTGGGAAGATAACTCCTGTGGAGAAAGAGAAAGAGCCACTCATCTCCACCAACTGCCAACAAACTTTCACAAACAAAGCAAGCCAATCAGTCTACATAAAGTGGCAAGGTACTCCAAAGGAGTAACACATTCTGCCAAGTCGAATCATCACCTCTATTATCATCTCTCATAGATATGATAAAGTAAACTTTTTTTTAAGTGCCTAATAAATGCCCGGCCCTGGGCTAAGTGCTGGGCATAAAATAAGCCTTAAGAAAAACTGTCAGTCCCTGCCTTCAAGGAGTCTACAATCTAATGGAAGAAGATAAAACACAAAAGGAAACTGAAAGAAAAAAAGATGTGTCAGAAGCAGGGTATTCTTGACATGATGAAGGAGATGGAGTTGAATCTAAGCAAAGCTGGCGGCAAATGAAGATGACTAGCATTCTGAGTCCACTATAAAGTGAAGAGTTTTTTACTTTACCCTCCAGGCTTCCTATCAGGGAGAGAGAAACAACTGAGCATACAGATAAGGTATGAGTAGCAAAGATGAAGTCATCTCCATTAAGGCATAAAAAGTTGTTCAGTAGTGTTCAACTTTTCATGAACCTACATGGGGTTTTCATGACAAAGATACTGAAGTGGTTTGCCTTTTCCTTATCTAGCTCATTTTACCAATGAATAAACTGAGTCAGAGTTCAATGACTTGCCCAGGGTCATAAAGTAAGTGTCTCAGGTTGGTTTTGAACTCAGGGAGATGCCCCTAGCTTCCCCATAAAGAAGGATGGGTGTTAGATTAGAATAATTTATGAAGGGCTTTAACAATCACTCTGAAGACAGTAGAGATACACTGAATTACACTGAAAAGGGCGGGGGGGAGGGGTAAGGATGATGCCATAGTCATACCTGTGCTTTAAAAAGATGACTTTGATAACCAATAATATAGGATTATATGATAATAATAATAATAATAATAATAATAATAATAATAAAGGAAGGACTGGTATGGAGAGAGATTGGAAGCAGAAGATTTTGCAATACTCTAGGCATAAAGTGATAGACTTTGTACCATTGTGGTGGCAATGTCCAAAGAGAGAAGAAGGCCTTTATGAGAGATGCTGTGAAATTAGAATCTATAAGTGTTGCAATTGATTGGATATAAAGGGTGGGAGAGAGTGAGGAGTTGAGAATGATAGCTAGACCCCATCCTTAATGTCAAGAATTACTACCTTGGTAGTAATAGAGAAGTTAGGAAGAAGGAAGAGATTGGAGGAATATATAATGAGTTCAATTTGGAATATGTTGAGTTTTAAATGCAGTTCAATATTTAATAGGCATTTGGAGATGTGAGACTAGAGATCAAGAAAGAGATTAGGGCTGGATAAAGAGATCAAGAATTATCTTCACAGAAATGATAAATTGAATCCATGGGAGCTGATGAGATCACCAAGCAAAATAGGACAGAGTAGGAAGAAAAAAGAGAGTAGGATAGAGCCTTGCAGGGTATAAAATATAAAATAATTAGGGATATAAGTACACACTGAATGTCATTTTGCATTGTAATTGAATGGGTGCAGGGGACTGGGAGGGAGGAGAGAGGAGGAGAGTTGTCTTGTCTCAAGAGTTCCTACTTCTTTTCCTGAGTTCCCTTTTCTGAAGCATCAAGTGCAACAAAGAATGGAAGTTAATTTGGTTTAAAAAAACATCTATTTATGCATTTAGTCTATGACAGAACTACAATTAACATCTTTTGGGGGATATGTTTTTCCTTAAGGAAAAGTTACGTCAACTCCGAGACTGCATTATTGGGAAAAGACCAGAAGAAGAAAACTTTTACGGTAAATTAAAGTTACCTACCATTAAGAAAAAGACATTTAATCCATGAGTGATAAATCTAAAAATTTAGTAAAAAATTAAATCATTCAAAAGCTAGAAGTATAAATTTAGAACTGGAAGAAATCTCAGAAACCATCTAAATTCTACCCCCTTCATCTTACAGATGAGAAAACTGAGGTCCAGACAGATCGAGTCTTGCACATTTCATACAGCTAGTAATTGGCCGAATCAATATTTGGAATTAGGACTCCAAATACCAAAGCTTTTTCCATTGTGCCTCTGGTGGCTCTGTGAACTTGTCAATGTGGGGACTCCCTCCACCAGGGCAGATCACTTGCCTTCTCCTTTTGCTCACCTTTTGTCACATCCAATTCTAAATTCTTGATTTAGGATCTATCCAATATGAGCTAGGAATAGATTCCTTAGGACTTCTTTGCATGAATACCAATGTAGTAGGTAGGCAGCTCTCACTCTTGCAATGTAGCTGGTTCACATTAGTTCCCGTCTCCCAGCCCTTACAGCTCCCAGACAATATCCAGGGTTCCTGCTCTACTCTTCCTTACTTTGTCTACCATGTGCCTCCTCACGGCCCTCCTCGTTTACTTTCGAACTTAATTCTTCTGAGACTATAGTGTTCCATGATGCAACAGCCATGTTAATAATTAGTTATTATTATTCATGTTAAATCATTGACAATTCATTCCATATCCTTCATAGCTAATCTCTTTCCTCTCTATCACACACTCTATCTATTCTTTTTTTTAAAACCTTATCTTCTGTCTTAGAATCAATACTGTATATCAGTTCTAAGGCATAAAAGTAGTAAAGGCTAAGCAATGGGACTTAAGTGACATGCCTAGAGTCACACAGCTAAGAAGTATCTGAGGCCAGATTTGAAACCCAAACCTCCCATTTCTAGAGCTAGTTCGCACATACCTAGCTTCTACCAGTACGGTCTATTCTTGACTAATTGCCTCAGGTTGGCTTCCCACATAGAGCAGAAGGCTTTAGGGAAGACTTGCAGAGCCTTTAATTACCATGTGCTCAGTAAATGAAAAACAAATTTAATGCTAGTCTAAAGAAAACACAATTAAAAAGTTAAATTTATCCCCAAATCACAATGCCTCCCAAAGCCAAATATAAATTACCTGGGTAATTATCTTACCAAAGTTTTCCCACTCTTACCATGGTTCCACTCATGTAGAACACTAAGAGCTGACTAACCCACTTTTATGACCCTAACTATACTACCTTTTCAATTTCTAATAACACCCCATGACATGTTCAACTGTTTCATACAAGTACTACAAAAAGTATTCTCTATCTAGATTCACTAAGCATTTAGACGTTTTTGGGTCATAGGACATTCTAAAAACCTTGAAAAAATTCTTTAAAATAGGATTTCTTAACTCTTTGTTCATGTCATACCATTCTTTACTAGTTGGTGATGTCTGTGGAATCCCTCTCAGAAAAATTCTTTTAAATGTATAAAATGAAACATGAAGCATTACAAAGAAAAGTATACCAAAATGCAGTTAGTGATTTTTTAAGTTCTCAGAAATGATTTAAAGACTAATTAAAGAAGAGTTGTTAAGGCATCAGAATTTTATTATTTTATTTGTGATTCCATGTGAAATTTCAGAATCACTCCAAAAGAGAAAGTAACTTCTAATAGAGATGAAAATTGGGAGGGATGGAGGAAGGGACAGAAGGTGGAAGGGCTGTTGGGGTGGGCAGAGCTTACACTTGTGCCCCTCAGAACAAATTAAGTAATACTAATTACCATGGACATTTTTCCTTTACAGATAAAATCACCATTGTTCACCATCCAGATTGTAAGTATATCTAAAAAAAGAAAAAGATATCCAATCCATTAACACAAACAATTTGAGACCCTAGTGATCCTAGTACAATAGCAGCCATTGGTCACTTCTAGGATTGTTTGGAAAGGGCTATAATCAGTGAATACTCAGAAAGAGTAAAGATGTTTGCAGTCAGTGAGAGTTCACTTGGGCTACTTCACTTGACTTTGGTCCATCTTGATTTTGAGGCTCAAGTTGTTGGCTAAAACCAAGTTGGATTAGGAAGGTTCATAACCAAAAAGGCTCCATGTATAGTACATATATTGGGGGAAAATTAGTTGTTTTATTACCTTCACAGTATTGTCAAGAGAAAAACTAAGTTCTTTATAAGTGTGAACTATTGGTGTTCTTAGTGACAAGTAACATGATTCCTAGACCCACGTCATCAGTCTGTCAGTCAACAGTCAACAAACATTTATTGAGCATTTACTATGTGCCAGGCACAGTACCATGAGCTAGGAATATAAATACAAGCCAAAAGGCAGTCCCTGCCCTCAAGAATTTACATTCTTAATACCAATATGTGGGGATGGGAAGAGAAAGTAAGAATGAGAGAAATAACCCAGGACAATTCAGAAGAATTTATGAGAAAGAATGCTATCCACATCCAGAGAAAGAACTGTGGGAACAGAAATGCAAAAGAAAAATATATGATTGATCACATGGTTCAATGGGGAAATGATTGGGGTTTTAATGTTAAAAGGTCATTCTACTGTAAATATGAATAACATGGAATAACCCAGTGGAATTGCTTGTCAGCTCTGGGAATCATGAATCATGTGTCATGTAACCCAGGAAAAATATTCTAAATTAAAAAAGAGAAAAAAAAAGAATGGAAGAAATAGATAAATAGACAAAAACAGACAGAGAGAGAGGAAAAGACAGAGATAATGAGCAGAGAACCAAAAAATTGACAGCAGTCTTTTCATGTCTTGGAGGTGAGGCAGAGGTTTATTAATTTGCCATTGACCTTCAGGGGAGAAGAAAAAGCAACTTTTAAGCAACTTTTTTTGTTGTTCTATGTAGGGAAACAGATGGGTAAAAATACAAATAAATATTAGATAATGGGTATGACTGCTGATTTTACCCTGAATTGGAGCCTAATTTAAAGATGGAATCACTGATAACAAGAGAGGGAATATGCCAGGCCCACCACCACTATAGGAAACTGAACAAATCTCATAACCTCTCTCCTTCCATCCACAGATCAACATGTTTTGTAATGTTATGGTTCCTTGTGGGTGATAAAGTTTCTTACCACTTCCAGGTTTCCCTTCTTTTTCTCTGTTCATTTCCTATAAATGTTAATATCAATTCTCTTTTCTTCCAGTTAAAGAAACTTCTCAAAATGAAAATGTTTTGTATGGAACACCAGTTACCAGTAAGGTATGTTTAGATTTTTCTCAACTCATACAAAACCAAAAGACCAGAGACTTGACTGACAAAAGGCAAAGATTGTTGATTGGGAGATAATGAATAATAATGAATAAGAAAGAAAAAAGAATGAATAAAAAAACCTTTGAGATATATTAACCTGTATCAGTAAAATGGATGGCCTACACTGGCTTTTAACAAAGTATGGCCAGACAAACTCTCTTTACAACAAAAGATATGTAAATGGCCCCTTAAGCAAACACTTCTGCCTGTGATCTTCTGTGCATCAATAGGTTAAACCTAAAGATTTAAGGATAAAGGGGCCTCCCCCCCTTCCCCCTAAACCAACCCCCCTGATGATTTGAATAGTCTTTCATTGACATTAGGAAGTGACCTTTCTCTCTGAAGATCCATAATTCCTGAGAATTATGGAAATTTTCTTATCAAAGAATTGTTTACAAGACATAAAAGGCGACACTAACTCATTGTATTCATAAAGCAAAATATTTTCAGACTATAAAAAAGGGGAAAAAACAAAATGTGTTTATCTCATATATATTTTGAACATATTTATTTCATTATATATCTTGGCACATGGTAGGATTTTTTAAAATGCTTGTTGATTGGACGCTAGAAGACAAATGTCATAGACTAATGTTATTGCCCTTATCTGAGAAGAAATAAAATCCTGCTTTTTTCTTTTTTTCTTTCAGGTTCCCCCTCGGCCCCACATAGATAAGGAATATGGTTTCTGTTGGAGAAAAGATAATTAAGGAAGTAAAAATCTCAACAACATTATAAAGATCACTTTAAAAACCAAGAAGGCATAGTTCTATGTAACCATGGCTCTGTCAAAATGGTCAGCCATTTGGCATGTTCAAATATTTTACTGGCTTTTCCCATAGGAATGAACATTTGTAACTTAACTATTCTCCGTGATTGATTCTTTGAAAGATTTTTATATAAAACTGTCACTGAGTATTAGATGAAAATTTCCATTGTTAATCCATTATTGAATAGTACATTAGCCTGTAATCTTATATTCAAAATATTCTAATGCATCCCAAGGATCTATAAATGGAGCAAGTCTGTATTTGAATTATTGGATTTTTCAAAGGCAAACATATAAAAGGAAAAGAACTCTCTCTCTCTCTCTCTCTCTCTCTCTCTCTCTCTCTCTCTCTCTCTGTCTCTCTCTCTCTCTCTCTCTCTCTCTGTCTCTCGGGTTGCCCATGAATTTAACAATTGTTACTACCCCCACTGAGGAGTGGAAAAATGAACATTTTGGTCATTAAGATAAAATGATGATAGTAATAACAATAGGAAGCATTTATATAATGTTTTAGGGTTTGCAACATGCTTTACAAATCTTGTTTTATCTTATCCTCACAACAACCTTGGGAAGTAAATGTTAGTATTAACCCCATTTTTATAATGAGGAAATTGATACAGAGGCTAAATGACCTGCCCACGGTCACATTGCTAATAAATATCAGAGACTGGATTTGAATTCAAATCTTGCTGTCTTGAAGTCTCTATCTACTCTGACACTTAATGATTCAAAATATGGCAGTGGCATAATCTCGGTCTTAGGAAATGCCTTGTACCTTACAATGCCACGTGCCATTAGAGAACCTATCTCCCATTTTCACAAATAGGGGAAGAAATTTTAACAATGTCAAGGTTATGAATCCATGTCCCTTACACTAATAAACAAAATACTTCACTCCTTGCATCCATGGGGGAAAAAAAAAGGAAGCATGGGTGTTCATTTGGGCAACTTCAGTTTTTATTAGGATTTATTCTGAGTACAATAATGTGCTCAATTCTGAAAGGCTTCCTAAACCTAATCAAAGCGGTGACCAGTTGGAATTTCAGAAGTTCTCTACCATCTCCTGGTAGCGAAGTGATGGACTAGTGTTGTAGAATGAGACACATCTCCAGGTATGGCCAAAATGTGGGTTTTTTTCTCTTGAAATCCCATTTGGATACAAGGGAAGACTTCAGTTGGGGGTACAATGAGAGAATTAGGGGATAGTAATATAAATCAATGCCAAAAAAATCAATAAACATTTTTAAATACACAAAAGAAAGGCAAAAAGAGGAGCAAAAAGGGAAGACAAATAGCTTTGTTACTAACTTGTTAAACAGCATACATTTTTAAAACTATGTGTAAAAAAAGTTCACAGCATCTTATATAATACTTTTCTTTGGATATTGAAATATATGTATTTACTGATGATCATTTTATTCATTTTTTTTAAATTTTGAGTTTAGAGATCCATTTTTCTAAATTCATCAGGTTTAAATCTAAGTCCATTATATTTATGTGCTATTTGCAGACAACAGCTATCATCTTTTGTACATGTAAACATATGGCCATGAAAGACAAATAAACTTTCTTTTCTCTTTGTTCAATGCAAACAACTCCTTTACTTTATGATTTGCATCTTCCATTGAATGAATCTGCCATCTTATCTCATATCTAAATGGTAACTTTAATAACTCAGAACAGAATGTGGTGCCCTCATTTTAAACATACCTGTTCATTTGATATAAATAAATTTAATATTTAAAATTATTCCTGATTTGTGAAAATAAATACATTATATTTTGGGATAGAGAGTAGTCTGCTTCTTTTCTCTATGCCTATCAGAAATGAATATTATCCAGCAAATTATTTGACTTTTTTATAAAGAAGATCTCATACAGAACTCATTGAATTCAACTTACTATAACCTAGAAACAGAAAAAAGTGAATTTTTCTAAAATTTCTAGCATTCAAAAATTAACTGACAGAAATTTCCTTTGGTGTTTACATTTATTGGGAATTATTGTTGTGAGGATCAAGGAAGAAGTCCATCAGTAAGTAGCATTAAGTCCTTACTATATAGCAAGCACCATGCTAAGCCCTAAGGATAGAAACAAATACAGGCAAAAAAAAAAAAAAAAAAAAAAAAAAAAAAAAAAGACCATCAGGATAGCCTGCCCTTAAAAAGCTTACATTCTAATGATGGAAGATACCATACAAAAGGAAGCTAAATGGTGTCTGAAGTGGAGGAGGTAACTGGAGTAAGTAAAAGCACTTTATAAACTATTATGCACTGTAGAGAATCATAGCCTTAAAAGCTGGAAGGGACCTCTGAGGTCCATCTCTCTCATTACAGATCAGGAAGCTGAGGATGATCAATAAAAATTACACAGTAAGAGGCAATGTACAGATTCAAACCTCACTTTTCTGATTAAACTAGTGTGCTTTCCACAGCACTGTATTGGGATCTATTACTATTGGAAATAGTACACATTTTTTTTTTAAATAATAAGGTAAGCTTTTTGTGGAGCAGCTTCTTGGCACAGTGGATAGAGAGCTGGACCTGGTGTCAGTAAGATGTGAGTTCACATTTAACTTCATATACTTACTAGCTGTGGAATCCTGGGCAAGTGACATCTTTGCCACAAAAAAAAGGTCACAAAGAGTTGGACATGACTAAAACGACTAAAGAAGAATAACAAATCTTTTATGCTCTTTGGTTAACTGATTGTTTAATGTTTATTTGTTATCTCTAATATAGTTTATACTATAAATACTTTTATGTCATGGAATATTGATAGATGAAGACCTAGTATTTTCCAGTTTCTTTTTTTTGTTATCTTCTGGCTGTTTATAGCTTGTATTTGAGATTAATTCAAGAATACAACTTGAAAATTCTTTCTACCTTTCATACATAAGCGAATAGTCAAATGCCCACTTTTAAGTGATTAGTCTCAGTTCCAGTAAAAGGTTCATGGATTGTCACACTTGAAGACTGACTATAATGTATTTTCTTACATCTCTGTACTCCATTCCACTATAAATATTTGTGAATGGTCTAATTTGTGATCCCCACAGAGATTTCAGCCTTTCAACATCTTGGGCTCAATAAACTGGGATAATCCAGTGGTCCTCAAGTTTCTACCTTCTTGAGAAGTGCTAAATACCTATCTTGGGTCTTTTGTTTCTTGATCCCTTCTTTCTCCTTAACCTATCAAAAGTATGGAATAAAACTTTAACAGTTTTGGTTGTCAAATCATTGCCATCCAAATCAAATATATTTTTTACTTTGGCCTTTGGCGATCCCCATTAGAAACACTTGCCTCTTCTGTCCCACTTTCCACTATGCTACCCAGTGGAACTTTCCACTCCTACAAGTTTGTCCTTCTGCTGAAAGTACTTTCTTTTCTTATCTTTGAGCAAACTATTTTCAATATATTTTTCAAAGTAGAACTGAAATACCACCATCATTATAATAGAAAAAAAAGCATTGTCTCCCTTTAAAGGAATCTTTTTTAATGGGTTCTTTATTACTGTTTCTCTGTGATACCCTCAATTCCTTAACAGTTATAGAACCCTCTCCTTAAAACAAGGATCTACTAATCATCGAAATATATCAACACATTGGCACCATTTGTCAAGGTAATTAAAATATGTACTAAAATAAATTTTTAATATGGATTTTGGAAATTTATCTGAAAACATCCCTTTTAAACAATGAAATTATAAGATTAGACTTTATGATTGTATCTAGAACTACTGTTTTGAAATCTTCTTTGTTCATTGAATCCTTTTATCCTTATTGAAATTCTTCATCATAATCATAATTGAAGCTGTATGGGCTTTTATACAACTTTCTGTCCTCTTAAGTAAGCAGGTCCCTGGATGTGAACACACTGAAAACTCTTAGAATTTTATTTTGGGAAAGAGAATCATTAAGTATTCTAAAATTCAAATAAAGATGATTTCCTTTTTACAATATGTTTTGGAATATTCATGCTTTTCAATCATCTTACTAAAATGTTAGTCTTTCTTATACAGATCAAAGTCTAATAAAATTAAACAAAATTTTGAAGTAAGTTTGACTTTTGTATTTCCTCATCTTTCTTTTCATGTTCCTCCACCATTCATTCAGTTCTCTGTTACTCCCAACCTTATCCTAACCTAAGGGTCGCTTATCAAATCTGTCTTCCTCAAAATCAAGCATACCTACAAATAGCTTTCCTTCATGGTTAGAGTTGAGAGCCACCAAGAAGCCTCATTCTCTCTTCTCTTAAAGAAAAATCTTCCCTATCGATTTTTACAGTTTATCAGGTAGAATGAGATGATCTTTCCAAGACTGGAAGAAATTTTTCAAAGGGAAACAAAAATCTCATCAGAAGATGCAGGAAACATAAATCTGTGACATGAGAATGAAAAGTGGAAGAATGTGACACAGAAGGAAGAGAAGAAGGACCACAGAACTTTTAGATCTACATAGTAGATATGAGATTCTATAATAAGGAAGTTAGAACCTCAAAAGGGAAAGCAGTTTCTTGTTCTCCAAGAAATGATCCTGTAATGGAAAGACCTCCAGGAAGTGATGCAGAGCGAAAGGAGCAGAGCCAGAAGAACATTGTACACAGAGACTGATATACTGTGGTAAAATCAAATGTAATGGGCTCCTGTACCAGCAGCACTGCAATGACACAGGACAGCTCTGAGGGATTTATGGTAAAGATGCTACCCACATTCAGAGGAAGGACTGCAGGAGAGGAAACATAGAAGATAAACAAATGTTTGAACGCATGGGCTGAGGAGGACATGATTGGGGATGTAGACTCGAAACTACCACACCAATGCAACTATCAACAATATGGAAATAGGTCTTGATCAATGACACATGTTAAAACCAGTGGAAATGTGCATCGGCCATGGGTGGGGGGAGAGCGGGGGGTGAAGGGGAAAGTAGGAGCATGAAGCATGTAACCATGTTAAAAATGAATATTAATAAATGGTAAAAAAAGAAATGATCCTTTAAGACAATAGTGGTGAGTCCAGATAGAAACTAATCCCTGCTTGTTTATATTAATTTAGAAAACTACAAATTAGCGTTATCTATATTGAATTATTATTTATTTCACTAAACATTTACAACTACATTTTTTCTATTTTTTACTTTCCCCAATTACATGTACACACACTGGTTTTTTTTTTTATTTTTAGAAATCAATAAAGGCAGAAAAGCACTAAGTGCTAGTCAATGGAAGATAAATGACTTGATCATAGTCACACAACTAGGAAAAGTGTCTCAGTCCAGATTTTAACCCAGGACTTCTCATCTCTAGGTGTGGCTCTTTATCCACTGAGCTACCTAGCTGCCTCTTAGACACAATTTTTAATAAACATTTTCTGACACTTTGTGATCCATGTCTCCTCTCCCACTCTACCCCAGATGGCAGGCAATAAAATTTAGGTTATATATGTGCTATCATGCAAAGCATATTTCCATGTTCAGCATGTTGTGAAAGAAGATATATCTCTTATACAAGAAAAAGACTCATGACCCAATTGCATTTTGATCTAGTTCAGAAGATTGGGGGGGGGGGGGCAAGAATTTGGCATCTCTGATGTAAGTCAATTAAAATATATGCAAAACCAAAACAAAGTAATTGAGAGTCATCACTATCCTTTGGGAGGAATCAGGAAAGATGAAACTAGAATTGAATTTTGAAGTGACTTAGGGATTTTAAGAGCTAAAAGTGAAGAGGAGTGATTATATTCCAGGCCTCAGTTGCCACTTGTGCAAAGAGAAAATAATTGTCATGTATAAAAAAAATAAGTGAGTTTGGCTGAAGTGAAGAATATGTGAATGAGAATAACATATAGACTGAAATACAAGTTAAAAACTTGTAACCTTAATTGTCAAAGTAAGGAGTTTATATTTTATCTAAGAGACAAAAGGGAATCATTGAAGGTATTTTCAACAAGGGATAGATATGATCAGATTTATGCTTTTTTGGCATCTGGGTGGGAAAAAGTGAAAGTCTTGAGGCAGACAGACAAATCAGGAAATGTCTTCAATAGTTCAGTTTATTTTTTTTTAATTTTTTAAACCCTTAACTTCTGTGTATTGACTTATAGGTGGAAGAGTGGTAAGGGTAGGCAATGGGGGTCAAGTGACTTGCCCAGGGTCACACAGCTGGGAAGTGTCTGAGGCCGGATTTGAACCTAGGACCTCCTGTCTCTAGGCCTGGCTCTCAATCCACTGAGCTACCCAGCTGCCCCAATAGTTCAGTTTAAGGTGATGAGATCCTGCACTAGATGGGTAGAAAAAAAGGCCTGGATAGAAGAGATATTGTAAATAGTGAATCAAAATGAGACCTGGCTAATGAAAATGTCCCTTTGATCAGCTGGTGAAGAGAAACCTTAAAGGCAGCAGTCATTTGGGGAAGATGATTCAAACACTAAGTGACTAATGTCTATTTGATGAAGCAAATTATTTTATATAACATTCCCCTAGCATATGCTTCAATGTAAGGAAACAAGGAAAAGTAAATGAGAATTCATTTTGTAAAATGTATTTTTCTAAAGATGGTATCAGAAGCTTAGAAAAACTAATAGCAACAAAACTTATTCATGTAGTTATATCAAGGACAAGAATATCATTGCTTAAGAGAAATGGTATGATCATAATGAATAGGGAAAATGCAAAACTACTCACGACTGCTTCTCTTTTCTCTGTAACAGCAATCTTTAGTTTGTGGAGAATAAGACAAAAATGGCTAAAGGAGAGTCACAACCCATGCTAAACAAGGAGCATCTTTTTACCTTCAAAATAGTTCAAGATAACAGGTTCAGATGAGTTATACCCCAGAGTAATATGATTCTGGAGTAGAAGCTTGATCATTGTAACTCTTTTTTACAGTCATGGGAAATGGGAGAAGCACCACAAGACTGAAAGCTTCCTAAGAGCTTTGTTCTAATAAAGAATTTGAAGATGCAGATTATCTCCTCCCTCTCCCTGATCACAACTCTCATTTTTAAGCAGTAGACAATAGAATTCTTAGTTGGATAAATGGTACTGGGAAAAAAAATAACAAATTTGAGAGACATTTTATGAGGGCTTTCAGATAAAGATAAAGGACTTTCAGAGAAATTTTTACCTTAGTACAAATATGCAAATCCACCAAAACAGTTTCCATAATCTGAAGAGAGCTCTCGATAATGAGTCTGAAACTAGACCTACACAAACACTGATGCATTTAGTGTAGAAGTAAATTACCCCTCTTGAGCATTTTTGGATTTATTTTGATAGAAGATTTTATTTGCTTCCCAGCTCCAGACTTGGCAGAGAGAGAGAGAGAAGGGGTAAAAGAAGGAGAGTAGGATAAGAAAAGAATGGAGGGAAGGGAGGACGGTGCTGTCCAAATGCTCCTGAACCCACCAAAGGGAAAAGTAAGAGTACTGCCAATGTATACTTTGAGAGACAGAGGACAGGACAGGATAGGACAGGACAGGAGAGATTGCTACCTGCCAGGAAGGAGAAAGACTGAAAAGTGAGAAAGCAACATAAAGCCAGGCGCCTTGGGTAGCCCCTACCCACAATTTCTTATCTAACTCATACAATCATTTATTTATTTGTTTGTTTGTTTGTTTATTTATTTATTTATTTGTAAAAATTTTTCCCATATTTACATGATCCATTTTCTTTCCCTCCCCCCTCCCAGATCTGATAAGCAATTCTACTGGGTCTAACCCATATTATTAATTAGCATCTTCTTTACTAGAATCTCTATAGTTTTCTCCTTAGAACTCCTTCCTTAAAGATTGGAGACAAGAAGATATGAACCTTCTGCATTATAAGCTCAAGGCCATTAGAGGGCACTGTTCTTTTTTAAGAGACAGGTAAGTTTTGAACAAAGCCATTCTGACCCTACTAATGATAGTAACAAGTGAAATTGTGGAAAGGATGCTTAACTTGGGTTTGAAACTTGCCTCAAATATTTATTCACTGTTTAGCCCCTGGTAAGGCTTTTAACTTCTCTCAGCCCCAGTTTCCTCATCTATAAAATGGAAATAAATAATAAGCATCTATCACACAGGGTTGTTATAAAGAACAAATGGAAGAATATGTGTAAAGCTCTTCACAATCCCTAAAATACTATATAAATTTTAGCTATGCCTTCCTCTTTTAGATTATCTGTATCAGATATTCTTTCTTGTCCATGCTTAAATATTTTCTCACTCCTAGTAGAATATATGCTTGAAGGTCAGCTTGATGGCTCAGTGGCTAGAGAGACAGGTCTAGAGATAGGAGGTCTTAGGTTCAAATCTGACCTTGGATGTTTCCTAATTGCATGAGTCTGGCCAAGTCATTTAATTCCCATTGCCTGGCTCTTGCTGCCCTTCTGCCTTAGAACTGAAACTTCATATCAATTCTAAGAAAGAAAGTAAGGAATTTTTAAAAATGTGTGTGTATGATATATATATGTATCAAGCAAACAAAACAAAAACACACTTTTTTCCTCAAGGAACATTTTATATATATATATTAAGCATTCATTAAAATGCTTTTTAATTAATTAGTTGCTATTATTATCTCATTCTTTTGAGATAAAGTTTAGATAGAAATGATCTAGGGACAAGTCACTACCCTGCCCTTATGCTTTCATTTTTAATGTTCTAGAGATGCTTACACAGGCAAATAGAATAAATGTGTTTTATAATTGGACAAAAGGATTAGGATATAAGTTCATCCTCTGTAAACTCATTGGAAACATTCTCAAAATAGCTACCAAGGCAGAGAGACAGCAAGACATTCATTTCATAAAATCCCATTGGATGGGATGTCTGGAGACTTCAGGTTAAACAGGTGATGTCTCCTTTATTAATGTTCCCTTTGACATCATATCAAAGAAAAGATAGTTGCATGATAGAGAATATACACATAAACAAAGGCCTCACTAACACATCCTAATATTAAATTTTATTTAAAGGTAATTTTGGCAAACACATAGAGTCTAGAGATAGTGTCTTAGAATTGTTCTCAAGAAGCTTCTAAGTCTAATTCATTTTACCCAATTTTACCCAGGCCTGGGTTCAAGGTAAACAAAGAAAGTGGTAGAGTAAGGAAAGTCCCTGCTTTCAAGGAATTAATTGTCTGATGGAGGAGAAAAAATAAAAACAAGTACACATAATCAAAATCTCTACAAGATAAATAAGAGATGATCCCCAAAGAGGGGCACTAGGATTAAGGGGAATGAGAAATGTTTCTTGCAAAAGGTGGGAACTGAGCTGGGACTTGAAAGAAGTCAAGAAGAAGAGGCATGAATTGGGGTGGGAGGAAAGGTGGGGGCAAGGCTGGTTTCAAGAAAACACAGAGACATTAAGCAGAAATTTTATTTTGAAAATAGATTCATCACTCCTTTCCAACAAAGCCCTGAAGACATTAGTATCACTTTTTATTGGATTATTATCTATTTGTACTTTGGAAAATACTAATAAATTTCCATTATTCATGACAATAAATTCCAAGGATCATTCTGATAATTTAATGTTTGACTTAACTTAGAGTTAAGTCATGTGCATGTTATGCATGGATTATCAATTTTCAAAGAACAAAATATACTTAATACACAAGCTGAATGTTAAAACTAATTTTAATCTTTTTTTTGATGAGGCAAAAGATTTTTCAGGAGATGAGACTGACTCCATTCTAACCCTGTGACATTTAAAAACACAAACAAATCCTTGATGAAGAATGATTCTTGCCTGGATTATGATACATACTTGGAAGGCAGCCAACTGAGTGACTACATCAGCATGTATATCTCGAACAGGGCCAGAAAACACAATGAGCTGGACCCAAAATTGAGTAAAAGGAAGAGATTGGGCAAGATTGCATCTAGGAAACTGGTATTTTCAATGATCCTACTCTCCTCCTTGGGTAGGATCACAACTTCTAATAATAATAGAGGACTTCTCTTCCTAATATAATGAGAAGATAAACTATCCATTATGACGTCTCTCATTCCCACTTCTCAAAACCTCAAAATTTTTCACACAACTCCTCCTCCTTTGCTCCTAACACAAAGGCTTAAGGTGGCCATTTTTCTTTCCAGGGCTAATCCCTCCACTTGTACCCTTGATATCAAAACCTATCAACTCCTTTGGGAGCTTGCCTCAGCAATCACTTTCTCTTTCTCTCATTAATCTTATGTCAACTGACCCCTTTCATGTGACTGAAAAGCATTCTCCTCCATCCTTTAAAAAAAAAAGACCTCCCCTTTCAGTTTTCAGTTTCCTCAGCTATGCAGACTATGTTCCTGCCCTCCATTTTCTCACTCTTCAGTTTCTTTCAATATAGCTTCCAACCCCAGCACTAAATTGCTGCTGCCTTCTCAAAGGTCACCAATTAACTCCCAGTTCTTATCTGATAGCTTTTCCTTAGTTCTCTTCATCCTTAACCAAGGTCTCCCTTTTCATCTTTGATACTGTCAATTTGGTTTTCTTCTTTCCTTTTTTTATCAGATTGACTAGTACTTTGTCTATTTTATCTGTTTTTTCAAAGTACCAGCTTCTAGTCTTATTTATTAATTCAATAGTTCTTTTACTTTCGATTTTATTAATTTCTCCCTTGATTTTTAGTATTTCTAATTTAGTTTCCATCTGGGGATTTTTAATTTGTTCACTTTCTAATTTTTTGAGTTGCATGCCCAATTCATTAATCTCTGCCCTCCTTAATTTGTTAATATATGCACTCAAGGATATAAATTTCCCCCTGAGTACTGCATTGGCCGCATCCCACAGGGTTTGGTAGGATGTCTCATCATTGTCATTTTCTTCAATGAAATTACTGATTGTTTCTATGATTCCTTCTTTGACAATTTGGTTTTGGAGAATCATATTATTTAATTTCCAATTAGTTTTTGATTTTCCTATCCAGGTACCCTTACTAATTATTATTTTTATTGCATTATGATCTGAGAAGGTTACATTTATTATTTCTGCTCGTTTGCATTTGTTTGCAATGATTCTATGCCCTATTACATGGTCAATCTTTGTGAATGTGCCATGTGAAGCTAAAAAGAAGGTGTATTCCTTTTTGTCCCTATTTATTTTTCTCCACATATCAATTAAATCTAATTTTTCTAAGACTTCATTCACCTCTCTTACCTCTTTTTATTTATTTTTCGGTTTGATTTATCTAGATCTGAAAGAGGAATATTTAGATCTCCCACTAGTATGGTTTTACTATCTATTTCTTTCTTGAGCTCTGCCAGTTTCTCCTTTATGAATTTGGATGCTATGCCACTTGGTGCATATATATTGAGCAGTGTTATTTCCTCATTGTTTATACTGCCTTTAATCAGGATGTAATGACCTTCCCTGTATTTTTTAATATCTATTTTTCCTTTGGCTTTGTCAGAAATCATAATAGCCACTCCTGCCTTCTTTTTCTCATTTGACGCCCAAAAGATTTTGCTCAAACCCTGAACCTTAAACTTGTGTATGACCACCCGCCTCATATGTGTTTCTTGTAGACAACATATGGTGGGATTTTGGTTTCTAATCCACTCTGCTATTTGCTTCCGTTTTATGAGCAAGTTCATCCCATTCACATTCAGAGTTATAATCATCAGTTGTGCATTTGCTGACATTTTCGTTTCCTCCCCTATTCCTAACCCTACTCCTTAAACTATTTCCTTTAAAACCAGTGGTTTGCTATTAAGACCCTATCCCTTATCCCCTCCCTTGATTGACTTCCCTTTCTACCCCTTCCCTTATTTCTCCCCACTTTTTGTTTTTAACGGCCTTATGAATTCCCTCCCCCTTCTTCTCCCCTCCCTTTTTTTGACCTCCCCACTCCCCTGTTTCCCTTGATTTATCCCTTCTGACTTTCTCAGAAGGGTTAGATAAGAATTTTATGTCCCAATGGATAGTATAGCTACTCTTCCCTCTCCGGGTTGATTACACTGAGAGAAAGGTTTGATTATTACCTCTTAATGCTCTCTTCCTCTCCTTCTTATAATAGTATTTGCCCCTCTCCTTCCCATACCCTCTTTGTGTGTAATAGAATATTCTATTTTTCTTATTCACTCAAGTTTCTCTTGGTGTCCCCTGCTATTCACCCCCTCCTTCCCATCCCCCATGTCATCTTAGATTATTTAGTGTTCCACCCTCACCCTGTGAATTATTCTTCTGATTACTAGAATAGTGAATACTATAATAGTGAATAGAGTTCACTACAGAGAATTATACGTAACATTTCTCTACATAGGAAAACAGATAATTAGATCTCATTGAGGCCCTTAAAAGGGTAAATTTAAAAATTATAAGTTTTCTTTCTTTCCCCTCTGTATCTTATTACCTTTTCATGTTTCTCTCGATTTTTGTGGCTGGATATCAAACTTTCCATTTAGCCCTGGTCTTTTCTGTGCGAATACCTGGAATTCTTCAATTTTGTTGAATGCCCATACTTTCCCCTGGAAATATATAGTCAATTTTGATGGATAGTTGATCCGTGGTTACAGGCCCAGCTCTCTTGCCTTTCTGAATATCGTATTCCAAGCCTTGCGATCTTTTAGCGTGGAGGCTGCCAGATCCTGTGTGATCCTGATTGGTGCTCCTTGATATTTGAATTGTTTCTTTCTGGCTTCTTGTAAGATTTTTTCTTTAACTTGAAAGCTCTTCAATTTCGCTATTATATTTCTGGGTGTTGACTTTTCTGGGTCCAGTGTAGAGGGTGTTCTATGGATCCTTTCAATGTCTATATTGCCCTCTTGTTGTAGAACTTCAGGGCAATTTTGCTGAATAATTTCTTTAAGTATGGAGTCCAAGTTTCTATTAATTTCTGCCTTTTCTGGAATACCAATGATTCTCAAGTTGTCTCTTCTAGACCTGTTTTCTTGGTCTGTCACTCTCTCATTGAGATATTTCATGTTTCCTTCTATTTTTTCAGTCTTTTGACTTTGTTTAATTTGTTCTTGTTGTTTTGAGAGATCATTAGCTTCTTTTTTTTATTAGACATTTATTAATATTCGTTTTGAATCTGTTTACATACTTTATGCCCCTAATTTCCTCTTCACCCCCCGCTCACCCCCCACCCATGGCCAACGCACATTTCCACTGGTTGTACCATGTGTCCTTGTTCAGGGTCTATTTCCCATTCATGTCCGCCTCAGCCCATGCATTCAAGCAGTTGTTTATCTTATATGTTTCCTCTCCTGCAGTCCTTCCTCTGAATGTGGGTAGCATCTTTACCATAAATCCCTCAGAGCTGTCTTGTGTCATTGTGTTGTTGCTGGTACAGGAGGCCCATTACATTGGATTTTACCACAGTATATCAGTCTCTGTGTACAATGTTCTTCTGGCTCTGCTTCTTTCACTCTGCATCAGTTCCTGGAGGTCTTTCCAGTTCACATGGAATTGCTCCAGTTTATTATTCCTTTGAGCACAATAGTATTCCATCACCAGCCTCACCAGCCTATACTGCAGTTTGTTGAGCAATTCCCTAATTGAAGAACATACCCTCATTTTCCAGTTTTTTGCCACCACAAAAAGCTCAGCTATAAATATTTTCGTACAAGTCTGTTTATCTATGATCTCTTTGGGTTACAAACCCAACAATGGAATGGCTGGATCAAAGGGCAGGCATTCTTTTAAAGCCCTTTGAGCATAGTTCCAAATTGCCAGCCAGAATGGCTGGATCAGTTCACAACTCCACCAGCAATGCATCAATGTCCCGATTTTGCCACATCCCCTCTAATATTCATTACTCTCCCCTTCTTTCATTTTAGCCAATCTGCTAGGTGTGAGGTGATACCTCAGAGTTGTTTTGATTTGCATTTCTCTAATTATTAGAGATTTAGAACACTTTCTCATGTGCTTTTTGATACTTTTGATTTCTTTATCTGAAAATTGCCTATTCATATCTCTTGCCCATTTATCAATTGCGGAATGGCTTGATTTTTTATACAATTGCTTTAACTCCTTGTATATTTGAGTGATTAGACCCTGTCAGAGTTTTTTGTTATAAAGATTTTTTCCCAATTTGTTGTTTCCCTTGTGATTTTGACTACATCGTTTTTGTTTGTACAAAAGCTTTTTAGTTTAATATAATCAAAACCATTTAATTTACATTTTGTAATTTTCTCTAACTCTTCCTTGGTTTTAAAGTCTTTCCTTTCCCAGAGATCTGACAAGTATACTATTCTGTGTTCACTTAACTTATTTATAGTTTCCCTCTTTATATTCAAGTCGTTCACCCATTCTGAATTTATATTGGTGTAGGGTGTGAGATGTTGCTCTAAACCTAATCTCTCCCATATTGTTTTCCAAATTTCCTAGCAGGTTTTGTCAAATAGTGGATTCATGTCCCAAAAGTTGGGCTCTTTGGGTTTATCATACACTGTCTTGCTGATGTCATTTACCCCAAGTCTATTCCACTGATCCTCCTCTCTGTCTCTTAGCCAGTACCATATTGTTTTGATGACTGCTGCTTTATAGTATAGTTTAATATCTGGTACTGCTAGGCCCCCTTCCTTCACATTTTTTTTCATTATTTCCCTTGATATTCTTGACCTTTTCTTATTCCAAATGAAATTTGTTATAGTTTTTCCTAATTCAGTAAAGAAGTTTTTTGGTAGCTTGATAGGTATGGCACTAAATAGGTAAATTAATTTGGGTAGAATTGTCATTTTTATTATGTTAACTCGACCTACCCATGAGCAATCAATGGCTTTCCAATTGTTTAGATCCAGTTTTATTTGCTTGGAAAGTGTTTTGTAGTTGTTTTCATATAATTTCTGTGTTTGTTTTGGTAGATAGATTCCTAAGTATTTTATATTGTCTAGGGTGATTTTAAATGGTGTTTTTTTCTACTTCTTGCTTCTCTAGTGTTTTGGAAATGTCTAGGAATGCTGATGATTTATGTGCATTTATTTTGTATCCTGCAACTTTGCTAAAGTTGTTGATTATTTCTACCAGCCTCTTAGTTGATTCTCCAGGATTTTTAAGTATACAATCATATCATCTGCAAAGAGTGATAGCTTAGTCTCCTCATTGCCTATTTTGATACCTTCAATTTCTTTTTCTTCTCTAATTGCTATTGCTAGTGTTTCTAGTACTATGTTGAATAATAGAGGTGATAATGGGCATCCTTATTTCACTCCTGATCTTACTGGGAAGGCTTCTAATTTATCCCCATTGCATATAATGCTTGTTGATGGTTTTAGGTATATATTGTTTATTATTTTTAGGAAAGGTCCTTCTATTCCTATACTTTTCAGTGTTTTCAATAGGAATGGATGCTGTATTTTGTCAAAGGCTTTTTCAGCACCTATTGAGATAATCATGTGATTTTTGTTTGTTAGACTGTTGATATGGTCAATTATGTGGATGGTTTTCCTAATGTTGAACCATCCTTGCATTCCTGGTATAAATCCCACCTGATCATGGTGGACGACCTTCTTAATTACTTGCTGGTCTCTTTGCTAATATTCTATTTAAGATTTTTGCATCTATGTTCATTAGGGAGATTGGTCTATAGTTTTCTTTTTCTGTTTTTGATCTACCTGGCTTTGGAATCAGTACCATATTTGTGTCATAAAAGGAATTTGGTAGGACTCCTTCTTTGCTTATCATATCAAATAATTTGTATAGTATTGGGATTAGTTGCTCTTTGAATGTCTGATAGAATTCACTTGTGAATCCATCAGGTCCTGGTGATTTTTTCTTAGGGAGTTCTTTAATGGCTTGTTCAATTTCTATTTCTGATATGGGATTATTTAGGTATTCTATTTCTTCTGCTGTTTCTATAGGCAATTTATTTTTTTGTAAATATTCATCAATATCTCCTAAATTATTATATTTGTTGCCATATTATTGGGTGAAATAGTTCTTAATGATTGCCTTAATTTCCCCTTCATTAGAGGTGAGGTCTCCCTTTTCATCTCTAATACTGTCGATTTGGTTTTCTTCTTTCCTTTTTCTTATTAGATTGACTAGTACTTTGTCTATTTTATCTGTTTTTTCAAAATACCAGCTTCTAGTCTTATTTATTAATTCAATAGTTCTTTTACTTTCAATTTTATTAATTTCTCCCTTAATTTTTAGTATTTCTAATTTAGTTTTCATCTGGGGGTTTTTTATTTGTTCGCTTTCTGATTTTTTCAGTTGCATGCCCAATTCATTAATCTCTGCCCTCCTTAATTTGTTAATATATGCACTCAAGGATATAAATTTCCCCTTGTGTACTGCCTTGGCTGCATCCCACAGAGTTTGGTAGGATGTCGCATCATTGTCATTCTCTTCAATGAAATTGTTGATTGTTTCTATGATTTCTTCTTTGACAATTTGGTTTTGGAGAATCATATTGTTTAATTTCCCATTGGTTTTTGACTTGCCTGTCCAGGTGCCCTTACTGATTATTATTTTTATCGCATTATGATCTGAGAAGGTTACATTTATTATATCTGCTCTTTTGCATTTGTTTGCAATGATTCTATGCCCTATCACATGGTCAATCTTTGTAAATGTACCATGGGCAGCTGAAAAGAAGGTGTATTCCTTTTTGTCCCTATTTATTTTTCTCCACATATCAATTAAATCTAATTTTTCTAGGACTTCATTCATCTCTCTTACCTCTTTCTTATTTATTTTTTGGTTTGATTTATCTAGATCTGAAAGAGGAATATTTAGATCTCCCACTAGTATGGTTTTACTATCTGTTTCCTTCTTGAGCTCTGCCAATTTCTCCTTTATGAATTTGGATGCTATACCACTTGGTGCATATATATTGAGCAGTGTTATTTCCTCATTGTTTATACTGCCTTTAATCAGGATGTAATGACCTTCCTGTCTTTTTTTAATCATATCTATTTTTACTTTGGCTTTGTCAGAGATCATGATAGCCACTCCTGCCTTCTTTTTCTCATTTGATGCCCAAAAGATTTTGCTCATACCCTTAACCTTGAACTTGTGTGTGTCTACCTGCCTCATATGTGTTTCTTGTAGACAACCTATGGTAGGATTTTGGTTTCTGATCCACTTTGCTATTTGCTTCCGTTTTATGAGTGAGTTCATCCCATTCACATTCAGAGTTACAATTGTTAGTTGTGTATTCACTGACATTTTTGTATCCTCCCCTAGACCCACTCCTTCTTATTACACTATTTTCTTTTACACCAGTGGTTTGCTTTAAGCCGGTATCCCTTATCCCCTCCTTGAGTGACTTCCCTTTCTGCCCCCTCCCTTGTTGTTCCCCTATTTTTGTTTTTTTTAAAAGATCAAATGAATTCCCTCCCCCTTCTTCTCCCGTCCCTTTTTTGGCCTCCCCACTCCCCTGCTCCCTTTGGTTTATCCCTTCTGACTTTCTCAGTAGGGTTAGATAGAGTTTTTTATCCGGATGGATGATGAGGCTACTCTTCCTTCTCCGGGTTGATTACACTGAGAGTAAGGTTTGATTATGCTCTCTTCCTCTCCTTCTTATGATATTATTCATTCTTTCTCCTTCCCATGCCCTCTTTGTGTGTAATAGAATATCTTACTTTTCTTATTTACTTGGATTTTTCTTGGTGTTCCCCACTATTCCTCCCCTCTTCCCCACCCCCCATGTCTTCTTAGACCATTTAGTATCCTGTCCTCTCCCTATGAATTATTCTTCTGGTTGCTATAATAGTGAATATTATAATAGTGTATAGAGTTCGCTACAGAGAATTATACATAGCATTTCTCCACCTAGTAATACAGATAATTAGATCTTATTTATGCCCTTAAAGAGTCAAGCTTAAAAGACTATGAGTTTTCTTTCTTTTCCCCCTGTTTCTTATTTACCTTTTCATCTTTCTCTTGATATTTGTGGTTGAGTGTCAAACTTTCCATTTAGTCCCTGTCTCTTTTGTGCAAAACCTTGGAATTCTTCAATTTTGTTGAATGCCCATACTTTCCCCTGAAAGTATATGGTTAGTTTTGCTGGGTAGTTGATTCGTGGCTGAAGGCCCAGCTCTCTTGCCTTTCTGAATATTGTATTCCAAGCCTTGCGGTCTTTTAGCGTGAAGGCTGCCAGATCCTGTGTGATCCTTATTGGTGCTCCTTGATATTTGAATTGTCTCTTTCTGGCTTCTTGTAAGATTTATTCTTTAACTTGAAAGCTCTTCAATTTCGCTATTATATTTCTGGGTGTTGACTTTTCTGGGTCCAGTGTAGAGGGTGTTCTATGGATCCTTTCAATGTCTATATTGCCCTCTTGTTGTAGAACTTCAGGGCAATTTTACTGAATAATTTCTTTAAGAATGGAGTCCAAGTTTCTATTAATTTCTGCCTTTTCTGGAATACCAATGATTCTCAAGTTGTCTCTTCTAGACCTGTTTTCTTGGTCTGTCACTCTCTCATTGAGATATTTCATGTTTCCTTCTATTTTATCAGTCTTTTGACTTTGTTTTATTTGTTCTTGTTGTCTTGAGAGATCATTGGTTTCTAAATGTTCGATTCTAGCATTTAAGGACTGGTTTTCAGCTTTAATGTTTTGGTTTTCGGCTCTAATGTTTTGGTTTTCCTTTTCAATCTGGTCATTTTTGGTCTTCAGTTGTCTTGTCTCACTTTCCAGTTGCGAAATTCTACCTTTTAAACTGTTATTTTCTTGCCAGATTTCTTCCATCTTCCTCAGCATTTTATTTTTAAACTCTTCCATAGCTTGTGACCAGCTTTCATTTTTTGGGGAAGTTTGGATTTTTGTTTTCCCTCCTCTGTTGTCTGGATTTTCTCTGTGTAGAAGTTGTCCAGTGTTCCAGAGTTTCTCTTGATGGTCTTTTTCTTCTGGATTTCCTTATTGCTGGCCATTGTTAGCCCCGCCCCTTTTCAGCTTTGTCTTTGCACTCAGGGTCTGCCTGAGCCTTGCAAGCTCCGGGGGCTCCGGTCTCCTTGTCCTCCGGGTCAGGCCTCCTGGTAGTTCCCGGTCTGCCCCTCTGCCCAAGGTTCCTTCAGCAGACTTTGGGGCTGCTTCCACAGCCATGCTCAGGTCTGCACCGGGTCCTCACTGGAGGTTCAAGCCTGGGCTGGAGATCGTTATTCAAGCCTAGGGCACTGCCTTTGCCTGTGCAGATGCTCTTAGGGCCCTGCCTTCACCCCTGCAGAAGGTAGTGAAAGTCCATGGGCTGGAGATCTTTATTCGCACCTGAGGCGATGCCTTCAGAGCTTGGGAAAGGCCATGTTTTAGAGGCCTTTGTCCCAGCTGGAGGCGGTGCCTTCACCCACATGGACGCTCAGGGAAAGTCCGTGTGCACCCCCCAGCCACTTGGGGTCCCTCATCTTGCAGCACACAGGTACAAGCCCCGGGGCTGCCAGTGATTATCTGGTTGCCCCAGACCTGTTTTCCTACTTGTGCGTTGGCATAGTGTGAGGTGTGGGGTGTGGGGGTGGGGGAGGGACTTCTTCCTCTTGCGTTTTAGTGAGAGCTGTTTCACCCCTTTATAGCATGGAAATGCCCCGATTCTGCATCCCTTCAATGTTGCGCCCTGTTGTGGGGTTCCTTCGTTCCTCTGGACTCGTTTTTATTTCCCCTTGTGGGGTTCTGTATGCTTCAGTCAGGAGAGATCGAGCAGCTGCTCCTTACTCTGCCGCCATCTTAACTGGAAGTCCTTGAGATCATTAGCTTCTAATTGCTCAATTCTATCCTTTAGGGACTGGTTTTCGGCTCTAAACTTTTCGTTTTTAGCTATGATCTTTTGGTTTTCTTTTTCAATCTGGTTCACTTTGCTTATCAGTTCATTTGATTTCTGAGCCTCACTTTCCAATTGCAGGATTCTACCTTTTAAACTGTTATTTTCTTGCCAGATCTCTTCCATCTTCCTAAGAATCTCAGTTTTGAACTCTTCCATAGCTTGTGAGGAGTTTTCCTTATTTGAGGAGGGTCCGGATGCTTGTTTGTTCTCCTCCTCTGTTTGCTCGGTTGTCTGGATTTTCTCTGTGTAAAAGTTGTCAAGTGTTAAAGATTTCTTTTTCTTGTTGTTAATCTTTCTCTTGTGAACTTCCTGAGTCTGGGTAGCCATCATTAGCCCAGCAGCTTCTCAGATTTATCCTCGAACTCAGTGTCTGTCCGCGGTCTTTTGGCTCCTGAGGTCTGAGTTCTGGTTTTTGCAAGGTCAAGCCCCCTGGTGGACCCCCTTGCTTGATCCTCTGCAGGAGGTTCCTTTACAAGTCTCAGGTAGCTGCTTCCACAGTCCTATACCCGCCTACGGTGGTTCCCCACTCAGGGTTTCAGAGCTATAGCTCGTGGTTGTGTCTGCCTCCACCCACGCCTCCGCTGCTCCTGCGCTCTGCTCCCGCGCTCAGATTTCGCTTGCGTTCTTTGGTTTATTGGGGTCCCAAATCTTGCTGCTCTCAGGAACAGGCCCTGGAGCTGCCAATGACTCGATGGGTGCCCCAAACTTGCTCTATTTCTTTTTAACTGGCTTCAGCGCTATAGGTGTTGTGTGTGGAGGGGGTGGGGGTGGGGTGGTTGCTCAGCCTGTGATTTAGTGAGAGCTGTTTCACCCCTTTATAGCATGGAAATGTCCCGATTCCACGTGCCTTCTACGCTGCACCCTGTTGTGGGGTTCCTCCGTTCGTCTGGACTTGTTTTTATGTCCCCTTGAGGAGTCTTGTGTGTTTCGGTCAGGAGAGGTTAAGAGCTGCTTTTTACTCTGCCGCCATCTTAACCTGGAACCCTGTTTTAGTTTTAAAAGCCTTATTTTCTGTCTTAGAATTAAGAGTGGTAAGAACTAAGAAATTTGGGCAAAGGGACTTGTCCAAGGTCATGCTAGGACATGTTTGAGGCCAAATTTGAACCCAGGACCTCTCTTTTCCAGGCCTGGTTCTCAATCCACTGAACCACTTAGCAACACCCTCCCCCTCAAAGATTTCTTTTGTATTCTCTCCATTTGTTTTTTGAATTTGGAAAATTTTCTTTAATTAACTAATTTAGAATATTTTTACATGGTTACAATATTCATGTTCTTTCCCTTCTCTTCCCCCACCCCCTCCCATAGCTGACGTGCAATTCCACTGGGTTTTACATGTGTCATTGATCAAGACCTATTTCCATATTATTGATATTTGCACTAGAGTGCTCATTTAGTTAATATATCCCAATCATATCCCCATCAACTCATGTGATCATGCAGTTGTTTTTCTTCTCTTTTTACTCCCACAGCTTTTGTCGATATCGTTCTTTCTCATAAGTCCCTCAAAATTGTCCTGGATCTTTGCATTGCTGTCAGTAGAGAAGTCCATTACATTCAATTGTACCACAGTGTATCCGTCTCTGTACAATTTTCTCCTGGTTCTGCTCCTTTCACTCTGCATCAATTCCTGGAGGTCATTCCAGGTCACATGGAATTCCTCCAGTTCATTATTCCTTTTAGCACAATAGTATTCCATCATCAACAGATACCACAATTTGTTCAGCCATTTCCCAATTGAAGGGCATATCCTCGTTTTCCAATTTTTTGCCACCACAAAGAGTGCAGCTATAAATATTTTTGTACAAGTCGTTTTATCTATGATTTCTTTGGGGTATAAATCCAGCCATGGTATGGCTGGATCAAAGGGCAGGCATTCTTTTATAGCCCTTTGAACATAGCTCCAAATTGCCATCCAGAATGGTTGGATCAATTCACAACTCCACCAGCAATGCATTTATGTCCCAATTTTGTCACATTCCCTCCAACATTTATTACTTTCCTTTTCTGTAATTTTAGCCAATCTGCTATGTGTGAGGTGATACCTCAGAGTTTTTTTGATTTGCATTTCTCTAATTATAAGAGATTTAGAACATATTTTCATGTGCTTATTGAAAGTTTTGATTTATCTTCTCCATTTGTTCTGCCACCACCCTAATTCTTATCTACATTAACTACAGCCCAATCTATCATAGTAACATCTCTATTGGTCTTCTTATCTCTCATCCCACATTTTTTCAATCTGTCTTTCTTAGAGCTACTAAAATAATCTTCTTGGGGAACAGATCTAAGCAATTTCCCTCTCCTAATCATAAATCATCAGTGGTTCCCTAGCATAAAATAGAAACTCCTTAGTCTGGAATTTATGACCTGAGGGTAGCTAGGTAGCTCAAAGGATTAAGAACCAGACTTGAAATGGGAGGTCCTGTGTTCAAATCTCACCTTGGACACTTCCTAGCTATATGACTGTGGGCAAGTCACTTAACCTCCTTTGACTGGCCCTTATTGCTCTTCTGCCTTGGATCCAATACACAACATTGACTTTAAGACAGAAGGTAAGAGTTCTTAAAAATAATAATTTATGACCATTCACATCTGGTTCCAAACTCCATTTCTAGAATGATTTCATATTAATCTCTTTCACATATTCTACATTATCCTTTAGATGTTGACATCCTGATCTATTAGCAACTCCTTGAATTTAGTATGTCATCTTCTATTCTCAATTCAAGTTAACAAGTGTATATTAAGCATCTACTATGAGGACAGCACTGCAATAAGAAAGGCAAGAAATAGTCCCTGCTCTCAAGGAGCTCACAATTTAATGAGAGACAACTTGCAAACAACTATGTCCAAGCTAGAAATAATCAGAGAGGGAAGGCACTAGAAATAAGGATAATTGAGAAAGACTCCTTGTAAGAAGCAGGACTTGAGGAAAGCCAAGGAAACCAAGAGGCAAAGATGAGGAAGAAGAGAATTACAAGCTCGGAGATAGATGGTAAAAATACACAAAATTGGGAAATGAAATGTCTTGTATAAGAAAGATCAAGGAGGCTGATGTTGGATCACAGAGTGTGTAGAAGGGAGTAAGGTGGAGAAGACTGGAAAGATATGAAGGTTACAAAGGGCTTTAAAAGTCATGCAGAGGATTTTTTATTATTATTATTAATCCTGGAGGCAATTAAGAGTTTACTGGGTGGAGGTATGCATATTGGATATATGTATAAATTTTTCTTTAAGATGGATTTTGTGATCTAAAAAGTTTTGTGACTCCTGTTCTAGAGTGATAATTCTAGCTACTGAAGATATTGAGGTTACTTGTCTCCTATTCAGGAGAGGGTGATAAGGCCAGACTTTAGGAACTTTAGGAAGATCAATTTGACCACTGATTAGAGGATGGGTTAGAGAGAAAGAGAGAGAGAGAGACTTGAAGATAGGTAGGAGATCATTCACAATGGTCCCAGCCAGTATCCTCTATATACACATATACATACTATATGTAAATTTATGTATTAAATGTATAAATATATAAAAATATACATGCATGCCCATGTGTGTCAAATATAAGAATTCAAGTCTTCATCCTGGATGCCTACTTCGTACATATTCAAGCTTGTCATGGTTTGTTTCAAATACATATTTATTTAGAATCTTTTGTATGAGAAAACCACAAATGGAGATTTAAGTACATGGATGGCACGTTTTAAGGGAAATATTAAGAAACTAGAGTATCTAGAGAGCATACAGGGTGGTATGTATATGTATGTACATAGGTATAGTTCGATTCTGAAATGGAAAACGTTATGCCCTCTTGAAGTTGATAGGTTTCCAAACCAAGTACTCAGGTGTATATGCATATACACACATGCACTTATGTAAATATTCATATATACATGCACATGTACATACATATAAACATTTCTGTGTAATATATATGCAACTTTGATTGTAGGTGACACACTCTTATATAAGTACTTTTAGTGTAAGTAGTAGAAGATAAATTGGAGTTTACTAACAGAACTCAAAGTTCTGTTCCCACAGAAATGGATATATATAATGCTAAGGTTGGAAAAACAGAATAGAAATTGTTTTTTTTTTAACCCTTGTACTTCGGTGTATTGTCTCATAGGTGGAAGATTGGTAAGGGTGGGCAATGGGGGTCAAGTGACTTGCCCAGGGTCACACAGCTGGGAAGTATCTGAGGCCGGATTTGAACCTAGGACCTCCTGTCTCTAGGCCTGACTCTCACTCCACTGAGCTACCCAGCTGCCCTAGAAATTGTTTTTCTAATAGGGCACATGTAGCATTGGGTTCAAAAAAGATTTTCTTTTGTTTTCACATGCCTACATTGAGTAATGTTTTGTTCTCCTGAGCTTATTTCATTCCTCATGGTAGAAGATCCCATATTTAAAGATTGGTATTTTGAAACGCTAGAAGCCACAAAAATACTTGGACTTCAGAAGTTATTTCTAGGAGCATCTCCTTTCCTTATGAGATGACTACAAGACTTCATGAAGTTTATATCCTGTGAAATTGATTTGATCATTCAATTTTTATGTAATTAAACTTTATTTGTATAGGCTAACTCTGTGTATGAAATCTGCACCAAAAACTGGAGAAGGCCTCTTGATTGTCACATGAAATGAATGACACTCAATTTAAATGAATGCATTCCTACTGGCTTCACTTAAGATTAGATTGCAAAGAGCATTATCTTTCCATGAGAATATTCCATTTAGGGTAATTTCGTGGGCATGGTTGGCCAGTTCCCTTGTCAAAGCAATCACAGATGGCGAGTACATCTAAGTTTACTAACAAAAAAAATTCTTCTTGTCATCTTTTCTGTCCTATAGTGACAAACATGGCCCAGATGCTGTTATGAATAAGTGAGATTCAGCCTATATTTTTGTAGGAACATCTGTCGTGGCCAAATCTAATTTAAGATCAAGGAAGGCCTTTAGTTATTTCATTCTAGTTACCAAATTGCCAAATGTTGGTAACCAGGAAGAAATTTTAGGAATTTGGAGTTCCAAATGAGCATCATCTCCCACTGCAAAAAGCACTAGAGTGATTAGTTAAATATTTACTGAGTGCTTTGTCAACAGGGTTATGGCATAGTATCTTGGTTAAAGAGCCAGTCTTGGAGTTCAGGTTCTCACCTCTGATATATGCTCCCATAGCCACCACCCTCATTCAGACTCTCACGTCTACTCTATTACAATAGTTACCTAATTGTTTTCCCTGTTCCCAATTTCTTCCTATTCCAATCCTATTCTCCACATAGCCTCCCCAAAGTGATCTTCCTAAAAAGAAGGCCTGATCATGTTGCTTCCCTACTCCATGAATTAAATAAATGTTATTACTTTAGTAATAAATATGTCTAATTATAATTAAACACATATTAGAGGTGTGTATAAAATTCTTTAAGAAGGATTTTTGTCATCTAAAAAGTTTTACGGCTCCTGTTCTAAAGTGGCAATCCCAGGTACTAGGGATATTGAGGTTACTCAGTCTCTTGAACTCAAGATCTCTAAGATCTCAGATCTCTGAGCTTCAATGGTCTACCAGGGATTCTCAAAGTGGGCGCTACTGCCCCTGGTGGGTGCTGCAGCGATCCAGGGATTCGGTGATGGCCACAGGTGCATTTATCTTTGCTATTAATTGCTATTAAAATTTTTAAAAATTTCACTTCCAGGGGGCTAAGTAATATTTTTTCTGGAAAGGGGGTGGTAGGCCAAAAAAATTTGGGAACCACCGGTCTATGTAAATCAGATGCTGACATCAAGATCAGCATAAATAGATGAACACCTAGTAGCAGGTAGACAGGTTACCTAAAAAGAAGTGAACCATCCAAGATGCGAAACAGAGAAAGTCAAAGGTCCTAAGCCAATGGTGGGATTGAAGCCATGAGTGGACCCTATACTTCCAGCCTGAATGAAATAGAGATCCATTCCTAAAATAAAGTGTCAAAACAAAGAAAATTGCCTGGAGAGCATTCAGTAGAGAAAAGATAAAGACAGGATGTCTAAAGAAAAACAGACCAAGTTTCTGCCTTCTCTCTCAGATTCTTCAATTGGCAGTTAATCTGAAACAGATGAAGTTTAGTGGGTGTCAGAACTGAATGCCCCCACAAACCTGTTGGCCCAGTGCTACATAAAAGACATTGAAACAAATTTGCTGCAGACACTCTTCTGTATAATTATAGACTGTGATTTATCTTAAAATGGAGTCATTTCTCAGTTTGGAAAAGAGGATAGAAAATATGGGGTTAAAAAAATCAACAGTCCTACCAGCTCCAAAGCCCAAGCACACATTTCCTAAAGATACATTCTGGAATGTAGGACTTAACTTTCTATTAACTCTCTTCTTTCTTAAAGAAGGAAATGGATATACAGGTCAATAACCCTTTCCATCAACAGACTTGGCAGAGAGTGTTGTTACAAACTGATGGGTACAGAATTTTCTGTTTTTTTAAAGACACCAGAAAACATGGTGGAACAGCACATATGTTTGTACAGCAAGGCTACATGGTACCATGGAATGAGGACTACAGTGGAAGTCAGAAGAAGGAAGTTAAGTCCTCAATTCTGAAGTGAGTAGGTCTGGGTTTTAGTAATATAATGTCTGTGAGCTGGAATGGGATTTTAGTTTGTCAAGTTGACATTTCTCAAGTTACAGATAAGGAAACTAACACCCCTAAAGGTTAAGAGATAGCTAAGTAACACATTGGATAGAGTGCTGAGCCTGGAGTCCAGAAGACCTAAGTTCAAATCTGAGCTCAAACACATTGGTTTGTATGACACTGGGCAAATATTAGTTTCCTTTCTCAATGTCAGTTTCCTTATCTGTAAAATGGGTATAATAATAGCACCTACCTTTCAAGATTGTTGCAAAGATAAAAGGAGATAATAATTGTAAAGCATTTTGTAAACCTTTAAGTGCTGTCTGTTAAGCCACATGGCTAGTTAATGATAGAACTAGAATTCAGAACCTGCTGGTTCTCAATCCAGGGCTCTTGTCCATTCTGCCACATTGATCTCCTAGGGAAACAAATTTCTCTGATCCTTCCTGAGTTTCTTCATCTGAAAAATGGGAGTAATGATGCCTGCTCTTTTGAATCCACATGCTTTGTTGCGATGCTCTTATATGATTTTTTTTTGGAAATGGAAAACATCTCAACCAACTCCAATGTTCCTGTAATTCCTAAACTTTTCATCCAAGGATCATCCACAAAGGCACCACTGAAAGTAGACTTCTCTGGAGTTTTTTATATTTCATAAAAAAGCTCTCATTACTTGACTGGCCCAATTCTTTACCTTATATTACATTGATGTCATTCTTCATGACATTCCTTGGACATCATTTATTTAGTTTAGTTTGACTCAATATGCATTTATTAAGCATCTACTATACCTCAGGTACTGTTGTGGTTGCCTCTGGGGATGCAAAGATAAAAACAAAATGGTGTCTGCCCTCAAGGAATCTGATTACCTTCTATTATAGTCACCACCAACAATATGTTGCAATCCATTACTACCATATGTCTACCAACCCCCTTTTATGTCTTTCACAACTTGGATTCCTCAGAGATTATGGTGTTTCAAGAGTCACAGTCATATGACCCCACAGGAGGAATCTTTATGATAAAAGGTGAGTCTTTGCATCAAGGAGCAATGAGAGATCATTCATGCAGTGTAAAGTCTTCCAAAAGCATCCTTCTCTCCTCTAATTCAATTCTATCCTCATGAATTGTATAGCTTTGGTGCCTGTCATATCTGATACACTAATATGCACATGTACTAATTCAACAAACTACACAATTGCATGTTGGAGTCTAGATGATTGAAATTATTCATCCTTTTTGTTTTTCATATATGGATAGCTAGTTAGTCTCCTTTAAGATGGATCTCATTGAGGAGATCTACTAATATTCTGAACCTTCAGGCAGTCAACAAAATATTCTCTCCAAGCAGGCATACCATCTGATTTAAAATGTCTCTTCCATTTCAATTCTGTATGGGATTTTCCCATGAATATACTAAACAACTTTGGTAACCATACATCACCTATTTTATATCTTCCTTCACAGCTGTCAAACAGTTTTCTCTGTATTGTATTGATTGAGGACTGCTCTTGTACAATTTTAACACATGAATGGGAGATTCCTTTATCGAGGACAGTTTGTAAAGCTTCACTTTGTTCTTTCCAGTCAAATGTTTTGTTTGACCTTTCTGTCAATGATGTGTAACTACAAAGATGTCTTCTGTTGTAGAGACTCCTTTGTAACTTTTTTTTTACCAAAGCTTACCTGTTCCCTTCTCATACTTTCATTCACTGAAGATGCCCTCTCTGTGAATATAGGTCATTCTCATAGGACTTTATAAAGATATGAATCTAGAAACATGAATTGATAGTTATTGTTGTCCTGATTGCTCTTTTTGTAGTATTGATAGTGTGATTTCCCCTGTTTTTAAGTATCATCCCTTTCCTAGAGTAACCTGTAAAATAATTCCTCAGTGCTTTCAAGGCATTATCACCTTCAACAAAGATTTTCTTAGTGGCCTGATCCAATTGTTCTTCCCAACTCTGTTTTCTGAAGTGCCATTTCAGATTCCTCTAGGCTACAGTAAATGTTGGGTTCCAAAGCAGCTGATAGTTTCCTCTGTCACTAAATGATGAAAATATATCATTATACACACATTGACAAAAATCTGTTCCATGTTCCATTTATTTGTCTTCCTCCTTCCAGTGTCATCCACAAATACTTTTAGGATGCTAGATATCACACATTTATTTTTGTTCTCACTGCTTTTTGCTAATTTGCAAAGCATCGTGCCTATTCTTCTGCCCTCTCTCTTGGTAGAACTTTACGAATGAATTTTATTTTAAATTACTGTAGCCCTTGACTGCCATCTCTCCAAGTTGCAAATGTAAAATCAAATGTTTGCTCTCGAAAGCAGTTCTTCTATCCTCCCCATAGCAATTCTCTTACTCAGGTGACAATCAAAACCTGCACCTCTGCTGTTTGCCATTCCTCAAGCATTGATTACTCATTGCTATAGGTCAGATTGAAGTGACCTGTATGCAGTGTCTTCTTCACATAGCCTTACTTCAAATTTGATCTTGAGTTTGTGTTCAGTCATTTTTTCAGACATGTTTGAATCTTCATGTCCTTATTTGGGGTTTTCTTGGCAAAGATGCCGTAGTGGTTTGCCATTTCCTACTCCAGATCATTTTACAAATGAGGAAACTCAGGCAAACAGGGTAAAGTGACTTGCCCAGGGTCACACAGCTAATAAGTGTCTGAGGATAGATTGAACTAAAGTCTTCTTAACTCCAGGTCTGGCACTCTATCCACTGCACCATCCAGCTACTCTAGATTTTGACCCGTGTTTTATAACTAAATAATCTACATAACTCCATACCTATATAGCCACTGCTCTGACTGCTGAGAGCTGATCAGATGTCTTGCACATCAGTAGCCAATAGTTTACTATTTATTAAGATGTAGTCTGTTTCTTTTTTTCTTTTTGTAATGTTTAATCCTTACCATGTCTATCACCTGCCAATTCTCTTCTGGAAGAAAGTATTTATGGTACATAGGTATGAGACTTCTAAGTAGTCTTTGTCCTCTTTTACTTCTCAGACTTCACATATTTTCTGACATACTGTAAGTTGTATATTGATTGAGGAAAGAGGAGCTAGCTTCATTCATGGAAACATCATTATGACATACCCCCACCTAGATAAATTTGTGATCAGAGAGATAGTATTTTATAGGAAATAGAGTACTGGGCTTGGAGGAAGGGAAACCTGATGTAAATCCTGCTTCATATACTTTTGAGCTATATAATCTTGGACATATAATCTATTTAGACTCAGTTTTCACATCTATAAAATGAGAAGTTTGGATTCAAGAACCTCTAAGTCCCAAAAGTTCAATGAATATTTGAGCTGAACTCACTTCTAGGATATTAATTTGAATCATAGATATTTTGAAAATAAATATGTTTATTACAAAACAAGTAATAATATATATAAGACTTGAACCTGAGTCTAGTAAAGAATAAATTCATAATATCAGTAGTGAAGTCTCTACAACAAAGGAGTCATTGGAGATATTCAGGCCCTACCTAGTACTCCTTGCCTTGAGTTTCACTATGGAGTTATGTCCTACTCATCTTGCCTGGGCCAAAAAATCACCATAGTTCAGAAACTCCTTTTCTTGGTCTAGAAACTCAGTGTGATCCCAATAATCCTCCTTTGCTGTTTCCAGTTCACATTCCTACCCTGTCATGACTTAGGGGTTTCTACTGCTTACCCAAAGGTAGCCACTTTCTGGGTCCATTATTCTTCATGAAAACTATCCAATACTTTCTCTTTCTCATGATTCATTTTTGCACAATTATTTTAATAATACAATTTTCACTAACAATTTTCTGAGAAATATGCAGTCTTTGTCTTCTTTAGGTATAATATTTCTTGCTGTCCTTTCCTGTGTTTCTTTTAATTCAATACAATACCAAAAAATTATTAAATGCCTACTAAATGCAAACTGTGGTGCAAGGAAGAGAGACAGAGACAGAGACAGAGACAGAGACAGAGACAGAGATCTTCAAGGAACTTAAAGGAACTATTTTGATTTTGTTATTTTATAATATGTATGTTTACACAGTTTAAAACTGTGTCTTGTTCTGGTCCTCCTACCTCCAATCTAGTCAGCACAGTAAGTTTTCAAGTTGCCGGTACAAAGTAACAAGAGCAGGAAGTAATATTACAAAAGGGAACCTAGAAGTTATGTACAGACTTTTCCAAAGGGCAAAGAAGCATAATCTGCAAACTATATCATATTTTTTAACAAAAATCACATCCTGAGAATGTGCTAGATCAGAGGAAGCCACATAGGCTTTGCTGACAGGACCTTTTGTCTTCTGACAAAGAAATTTCAGTTAAGTTCCAGCCATCCCCAGTAAGATCAAATGGTATTGCTTTCTTTGAAATAGACAGCTAAGTGGTACAGGGGATAGACCACTGGGTTAGGAATCAGAAAGACTCATCTTTCTGAGTTCGCATCTAGTCTCAAATATTTAATAGCAGTATGACCCTGAGTAAGTCACTTAACCCTATTTGCCTCATCTATAAAATATTTTCCTCATCAGTAAAATGAACTAGAGAAAGAAACAACAAACCACTCTAGTATCTCTTCCAAGAAACCATCAATGGGGTCATGAAAAAAAAAACAACTTTCAGATGACATGGACATATTAAAGTTTTATCGAAAACTTTGAGAAAATTTGTGTTTCAATAAACTAACTTCCAAGGTGACATGGATAAGAATTCCATCACACTATCTCCAAATCCATGTCATCTTCCTCTGCAACACTTTTTGCTACTTGTCTCTGTACTTTCTGTCCTATTTGCCTTTACACTTTCTATGTCTTATTAAAGTGTGATTGCAGTCTCATTTCTCACTAGCATCCTGGTCTTTCCTCGAGAGTACCAATGAAACTAGTTTGCCTGCTCCATTGCACAAGCCCATAAATCAATTAGCAATTCACATATATATGGACATATAGAAAATGTTTTATTTGTGTTTAAGTGTATACACACATATAAATATCTTTGTATGTGTATTTACATGTACATACATATATGTGTGTATACATATATATGTGTGTATATACATATGTATGTATGTATATACATATATATATATATATACAATTGCCTTGTGAAGGGCATAAGAATTTACTGCCTTGTAGTTCCACAAGAATCACTACCTTTCCACTACATTTCCCTCTGAGATGCCAAGGCATAAGACCATAAGATCTTAGCTGGAAGGGACTTCATCTAGTAGAACTCATTTACTTTACAAATGAAGAAACTGATGTTCAAGAAGGGGAAGTGATTTGCCCAAAGTCACAGGATTGTAGCCACCAATAACATCCATTTATAATGAAAGAATTGCATAAGACAAAGAACCAAGGTCCTTATTCATAAACCACACATGGAAAGAACCCAAAGCCTATCTCTCTCTCAAGAAGGCACTACCAGGCAGAAAGACGTTACACAAAAAGCAAAGAATGGTCTTTGAATGATTATTCCCTTTTCAATGAACCCGTTCTGCCTACACAGCTAATCAAATAGGCTAGTCTTCATCATATAGCTAATGGACTTAAACCAGTTATAGAACATGTGCTCCAAATTCCAAATGGAGGTATTACATCAACCAAGCTCATGCTCCTAAGGCCTGGGCTTATTGGACAATCCCCATTAAACTGACCAAACTCTCTTGACTTTGTGATGGTTCAAGGCCAGAGGTAATCAGTCTCCCATTACTTGTATATATGAAATGTGTTTCCATGGAAATATCAGTCTTCAAAAAGAAAAGTCCTCAGAGTTTAATTTATTTTAAAAAATAAACCAGCTGCTTCCCAGATGGCCTGATCAAGCAACACTGCCCCATCATCTTTGTAGTTAGCCCTTCCTGTTTCTCTTTTCATTGTCTTTATCTATAATTGAAGAAATATTACATTCCACTGATCCAGTGGAAATATGGAAGGGCTTATCCCTTATTAGATTTGTAATAGAATATGATCTTCAAGTATAGGAACTACTTAACTACATACTGCATTTTTCAATTCCTGAAGAAAGAGGCAGAAACAGTAAGCAGAAAATCATTTAATGAAGCAAGAACTTACAGACTTTAGAGTCACAGCAAATAACCAGTAATGGATTATATTGGTATCCACCCAGCATGAGAGACATGCCTAAGAGAATGTAACAGAGAGAGAGTGTGAGAGAGAGAGAGACAGACAGACAGACAGACAGATGGACAGACAGACAACTTTTTCATGGAAAGGAAATAGGAAAAGGAAAGAGGGAGAAAAGAAGGAAGAAAGGGAAGGAGATAAGGAGAGAGGGAAGGAAGGAAATTGCGGGGAAAGGAGGAAATAAAAATGGAAGAAGAGAGGAAGAATTGTATGTTAAAAGGAGAAAGTATCAAGAAATTGATACCACTCAAAATTGGGCTTTACATTATCTTGATTTATTTAAGTGCCTCCTTCTAAGAGAATCCTTTCTTCCCTCCATTCCTAGTGCTTTCACCCCTAAGGTAACCTTGTATCTCATTTGTATATGTCTTGTATAAACTTTCATTCATGCATCTTGTCTCCTCCATTAGAATTTAAGTTTTTTTGAAGTTAGGGACTATTTTTTTCTGTAACCTCAATGTTTATCACAATGTCTGGCACCTAGTGAATGCTTGTATTTTGATTGATTGATTGATTTCTCAACTGTCTCCTTCCTTCTCCTGTCATACCTTTAAGATCCTGTCTCACTAAAGAGTTGGTAATGTCCCTCTCCTGAATGAATCACAGAAGAGATCTATCATATCTGGTACTGGGTTCTAGTTTTATCCTTGCCCCTGATGCTCTCAAGGTTAGCCTTATGCCTTCCCTCTTGTGAATAGGTCATGTTTAATAAAAGCCTATTATTATTTAGTATAATCTGATATATCAGCTTCTTCCAAGAAAACATCAACATCTCCCAAACTGTCAGGCATTAAAATCACACAAGACTAGCTTAGAAACTTGAGTGCCAGAATTAGGACAGATTTCAGTAGGCAATGAAGAGCTTTTAAAGTTTTGTTTCGTTTTTAGAGTAGAAGAGTCTTGTGATCAGGTTTGCACATGAGAGCTGGATAAAATGATGGGTAAAATGCAGAGAAATATTAACTTTAAGAAGAAAATTAAACTCTATGCTCCAGTCAAAGTAGGTACTAGAAACCTACTTCATTGTCTTTCCTTGGTTTGGTCCCTATAACTGAAATGCCCTCTCTCCCAAACTTTCCCTATTTCTTGTCTTTCTAATTATACCCATCGTAAACCCTACTTTCTCCATAAAGCTTTGTCCCTTGTCCAGGAGTGATCTCCCCTTTGATCTTCACTCTTGTATGTGTGACTCTCCAAAGGAGTTAACATACAATATTCAATTCCATTCAATAAACTTTAATTAAACCCCATTTTTAGAAGGCTACTGCTAAGTTAGAGAATATCCAGAAGGGAGCAAACAGAATGGTAAAGGGTTTTGAGTCCATGACACAAAAGATATGATTGAGGGAACTAGCCTAGTTAGTTAGTTGGATGTCTAACTAGCTTTGTTGTGATTATTCAGTACTATCAGTCAAGTCTAATTCTTCATAGCTCCATTTAGAGTTTTCTTGACAAAGATACTGGAGTGGTTTGCCATTTCTTTCTCCATTTTAGAGTGGAGAAAACTAAGACAGAGTAAAAGGACTTGCCCAGGGTAACTAAATGTGTGAATGTGTGTCTGATGCTAAATTTGAATTCAAGTCTTTCTGACTCCAGTCCCAGCTCTCTATCCAGTGCGTCACCTTGCTACCCTAACTAGCCTAGAGAAAAGAAAACTCAAGAGAAGATGTGAGATTGTCTTTATGTATTTACAAGGTTATGAAATAAAAGAAAAATTATCTTATTCTGCTTAGCTTTAGAACTAGAAGCAAAATGACAAATTTAGGTTGATTTAAGGAAAAATTGCTAATGAAAAGAGCTATAAAAAATGAAATGGACTGCCTCCAGAGGCTATGGATTCCTCTACCTCAGGAAGCAAATTTTTCCTCACTGAAGACCTTCATTAAAAGGCTAGATGCCTATTTGTGAGTTTATTATTAGAAGCTCTTTTATTTATAAGGATTGGACTGGTCAAAGTCCCTTTCAGTTCTGAAAATCTATGACTGAGAATCTGGAACCATAGGATGAGAAAGCATAATTCAACATACTGGATGACTTGCGTGACCCATTGGCTGGAAAAGAGAAATAAGAGAGTAAACAGCCCTGTGACCTTCCATCATTAACATATTGGCACAGATTATTTCATAAGCATTGCAAGTTAACACCTTGGACCTTGAAGAGATGAGATCCCATATAAATAAGTACTCATTGGTATGAAAAGACTTTTAGAATGATATCACCAGTCTCAAGTACCCACAAGGGTAAAGTGACAAAGGCTAGGGGCAATGAGACACACATAAAAAGTACAGCACTATTAGGTGGGGAGATCATGAGACAAAATCTTTATCTATTTAATTTCTTCCCCTTACCCTCTATCTTTCCATGATCGACTGTCCACAGTTACAAACAAGCCTTCAATATGGGCTTTTATTTTTGTGTGTTTGATAAAGTTTGCCATCTAAAAAACAACCCTCCCCAGAAAAACATGTATCACTGAGTTCTGGAGAAATCCCAGACAGAGGTGTCTACAATGTATTTTACCACTATTCTCTCTCTTATTAGTTGGTTGTCTGAGAAAGGCAGCATAGAAAGAGAGTTGGTTAACTGTCCTTTCATGATACAAAAACTTTAGCTTAAAGAAACCTGAATCCGTGGCTTAACACTAAGTGATAACTGACTCAAATTATACTGACAGATGCATTACACATAAACACCTACTAGAAGTAAACTTTAGAAGCAATTATTGCACTTCTCAAGAAACTCCATTACTTCTGCATTAATCTAATGTTCCTAAACTGTGGAGAAAGGTTACCATTAAGTTAATTCACTATCTACTTCCCTTGTTTAAATATAAAACCTATTTATATCTCTCATTTAGGAAAAATAGGATAAAAATTTAGATTACTTATTTTAGAAGACATTGGTCACTGGGCTAATAATGAAGTGAAGAATTTTCCAGTGATAGAATTTCTCCATGATCATCCACTAAATTGTAAAGAGGTAGGAGGCTCTCCTACACTGACAAAAAAAGTCAACCTTAGAATTACTGAAGTATTTTAGGGGCAGCAGTTGAGAAACGCAAGAAAACAAGTCTTCATCAGACAATATATATATGTGTGTGTGTCTATGAAACTGACAGCAATAATTTGATAAAGGCTTAACATTCCCATCATTTCTATGGCATTATAATGGTTAAAAAATCATCACAATTATTGTGACAGTTCTAGAACCATGGAATAGTTTTTACCTATTCCTTCATTTGACAAAAGAGAAAGCTAATCCTCAGGAGAATTAAAAAGCTGTCACCTAAAGTACCTGAAAACCAGAAAATTCGTAGTTCTAGAGTTGTGATGGACCTTGGGGACTATCTAGTCCAGCTACCTCAATTTAAAGGTGAATAAATTGAAGCCCAGGAAAGTTAGGTGCTTTGCTCAAGATCAAACAGAGAGCAATCAACAAAAGCAAAATTTGAACCCATATAATCTGGTTCTATTCAAAGCTGGCTACCTTACTCTACTGCCTCCAATGTTGAAGCCTTACTCTTCATGTTATTTGAGTCACAACAAACCACAAGTGCACTCATCTATTCCTGGATAAATTATTCTAACTCCAGATCCCTCACTTCCCCTACCAGAGCAGTCAGAGACAAGGTTCTGAGACTTGGACTCAGAAGTAACCTGGGGAAAGGTAGGTAATTCAGAAGTAACCTGGGGAAAGGTAAATAAATGGATAGTCAAGCTGGAGGTCCTGGGTTCAAATTTGACCTCTGACATCACTACCTGTGTGACCCTGGGCAAGTCACTTAACCCCAACTGCTTAGCCCTTACCACTCTTCTGCCTTGGAACTGACAATAATCAATTTCAAGATAGAAAGTAAGGTTTTTGTTTTGTTTTTTAAGTGACTAGATACAGATCCTGTCTCCTCCAAAAGTTACTAATTACCCTGTTCTCAACTTAGCTGATCTCACACATCTGCATCTTTTGGAAGAAAAACTAAGGTTCCAGAACAAAACCCAACAAAATTCCCTTGATTTATAATGGAATGTTGGAAGCTGGATATGGTGGTATGGCTATAATCCCTGATACTGGGGAAGGGAGGGCTTGGGAGATTTAAGCTGCTGTATGCTGAGGCTCTTCAGAGTCTGCATCAATAAGGCTAGGTCCTGGGGGTGCAAAAAGCACTGCCTGAGGTAGGGGTGAATCGGCCCATGTCAGAAATAAAGCAGGTCAAAGATTCTGTCTGATCATCAGTGGGACTGGATCTATGAGTGGTTTCTGCACTTCCAGGCTGGGCATCATGGGACATCTAGTCTCAGAAAAAATAAATATATAATGCAATACGGGTATCAAATAACCAGGGCAGTAACCTTCCAACAGCCAATCCAAAATAAGATTCTTCATGTCTCTATGGAGATTCAGACAATCTAGTCAGGTCATTGAGCTACTTGCATGTGATTGGGAAGCAATTAAAACTCCCTGCATACCAATTCCCCCATTCTTTGATTCTGTTTCATATCTTCTGGCCATGTCAAAAATACTCTCTGGTCCCTCCTAAATGAGAGGTTGCTCAGGCTCCCTTCCTCGCTCTTCCTGTCAGACTCAATCTCTGTGAGCATCCTCAGGATGCACACTGCTCTCTTAATAAAACTGTCACCATAGGGAAAGAGTTTATTGCTCTCCACTAGGAAACCAAAAAAGAATTGCTTCCTTGTTTATCTTTGACATACTTTGTCAGGCAGTCAGCCAAGGCCCCTTTTCACATCCATGTCAGGCTCAGATGTCTACCATTATTCCTCCACCTTCTCATATCTCCAGAGTCTAAAGTTTCTCTCCCATGTCACAGATAAATACCTGTTTGCTTGTCAAAAACAAAGGAAACATATCCTTAGTTCTTCATTAAAACAGTAACTCAGGCCTTTGTGTTTCTTTGGCAAAACTGTCCAAGCCATATAGTGTATACATTTTCCTATTATTGATTTTATTACTATGAGCTGAGATTTTGGGGGGTGCCTTTTGTCTGGTTTTGAATAGAGGTTCCTTAATTTTAAGTAAAATAGCATTATTTACCTATTATATATTATTATTATATGTTATAATATAATAACATAACTATAGTCATTATAATTATTAGTAATGATAAAAAGGAAATTCGAGCATTTGGGGGAAATGAAAAAGTTTCAAATAAAATAAGCCACCAAAATCTTACCACTAACTTCAAGGAAGCTTCTCATGGTAGGGTCATAGATTTGGATATGGGAGATTAGAATTGGAAGATGCCATCAGTTCAAACCCCCATTTCAGAGATATGGTAACTAAGATTCAGAGAGAAATACGACAGACTGGCCAAAGGTTAGTGCTAAGCAGCTAAGTCAAGAATTGAACCTAAATCTATCATTCTTTCCACTCTTATCCTGTCATCTTATCTCATCCTGCTTAGTTTAGCACTATTGTCTCTGTGTGGCCCTGTTCATGATTTTCTGGATTTCAAAATGATGCCTCTACTTCTGGCTCATCCTGGAACATCCCAGTACTCCAGTAGTCTGCTCAACATAGAATTTCTCTTCCACTGGTGAATTTCTTCTATAATCTTTATTTTGTGAGAACAGCCTAGCCTGCCTTCATTTCCCTCCCAGCCCCATTCCTGACTTTCTTGACTTGTCATGTACCTTCATCTCTTCCATATGCTAACACTCCTTTTTGTGTTTTCTCTTTCCCCATTCTAATTCTAAAGTTACATTCTAATGTAGAGATTGTCTTTCTTCGTGTATTTTCTATTTTAATTTCTAGCACTTGGCACAGCTTTTAATAAGTCCTTCCTGCTTCTATTCTTTTCTTCTTTCCTTCTTCCCTTCCTTCTTCCCTTTTTTCCCTTCATTTCTCCTCTCCTTCCTTTTTCTCCTTCCTTATTTCTTTCCTTCCTTTCTCCCACCAGCCTTTGCTAAGTAAAGGGAGACAACTTTTTTTCACTTCTACCAAAACTATACAAATTCTGAAATAAACTTGAAATACTTGTGCAAAGTCTAAAATCAAATATTCCACCACCAATATTTAAGATGAATCAAAATAAAGATTTCGTGGAATAGCTAGTTATCAAAAGTCCCTTAATTCTTCAAAATTGATTCATGTTAGATCAAGAGTCCTTAAACTGGGGTCCATATGCCACTTGAAATCTATGGATAGATTTCTGGAACTTTATGAACTTGGATGGGGAGAAAAATTGCATTTTTATGTCAATATATTTTACTACCTTTGTCTTCCTATGTATATTATTTTATGGATTGTTCTGAAAAACACGTCTTCCAATTCTAATCTCCTGCCTCCAAATTCACCAGAATGCCAAAAGTATCCATTATATGACACATTCAAAAAAGATTAACAACCCATTTGTTAAACTATTTCATAGATTACCAAACTTCACCTTTCCCTAGAAAAAAAATCCAGTAGGGAAACCAACTTGTTAGTGAGGTACTAAATCTAACAATTTAGTTGGTTTTCTGGACTAGTACTTGAAGCCCTACCATCTTGGCATAAAAATTGTGTATTCTTGTGCCTAATTACCTACTAGAGGCAGTTAACTAGAATTCATGTAACTTGCCAACCAGAAAAAAATAATAACCACAACAATAATAACTAGCATTTATATTGTACCCTAAGGTTTGCAAAGCACTTTACAAACATTAATTCACTTAATTCTCACAACCAACAACCCAGCAGGGAGGGAAGGGGACACATGGTATTATGATCACCATTTTTATAGATGAAGAGATTGAGGCAGCTAGAAAACTAAGTAGTATAATTCACTCAGGGTCATATAGCTAGTAAGTGATTGAAGGCAGAGCTCTTCTTGACTCTAGGTCTGAGACCCTATTAGCTGGGACACCTAACTACTTCAAACAGTGCAGATTAGAATGATCTAGAATTTTTTTAAAGGCACATGAATCAAAAGAAATCATAAGAAGTGTCCCTCATTTGAGCAATCTCTATGTTGTTTCCCAAAAGAGCTGTCTGCCTTGCCTATCCTGAGTGCTAACTCTGGATAATGTTTCCTATTTGAATGAATGGAGTCCAATAAATAGATTTTATTTTGACAGAACCCTGTAGTCATTATATTAGAAGAGCAATAGGATATTTGCAGGTAGGACAACTTTCCCCTGTTATCAGTTCTTTCAAATTAATTCATTTCAATTCACCACCTCCCTCTTCACCAAATATAAAAAAGGTACTATGATCCTTATGATTTAAAGACAAAACAGTCCCTGCCCTCAAGAAGCTTATTTGCCATGGGATTAGGTTTGCTGTAAGGAAAAATAACAATTACAGCTGTCCAAAAGTACAATGTGCCTCCTTGGGAAGGCAGCAGAACTTTAAGCAAACTACTTTAATGACTTTTAATGACTACTCTCATTTGAATGTTGTCCAGGGGGTTCTTTCTTGTTCAGTTATGGATTAGGCCAGATGGCCCCTGAGATCCTACCCAAATCTAAAATTCTATGTTCATATTTCTTATAACTTTTGCTCTAATTGGGCTATTTATTATGCTGAATAGTTTCTTGCGAATTCAAACCTGCAAAGAGGTCCACAGGGACTTTCCTCTCCAATATGCATGACTTTTCTCCATGATCTAAATTATAAATCTCAACAGGTTTGGAAATCAGAAGTCATACAGAACCTTGCAGCTTTAACCTGAATTTGTTATGTCTGTTACTTCTTAAAATTTAATCACATGCCTTTTCTTTTTCTCCTTTTCATTCTTTCTTTTAACTTGCCATTAATTTTGATCTTTGCCCTAGTAGATTGACTATACACAACAGATTAAGGAATGATTCTTTCACTGATAGAATGCAGTTTCATGTCTATTAAAATTGAATCAATTTTATTTTTGTGATTTTATTCAGCATTCACCTTGCCAGTGCTTTCAATTCTTTTCACAGAGAAACTATCCATGATTAAAAGGCATCTGCAAAATCCATGTTTTTGACCTCTCATTCCTTACATATGAATCCTATTTTTCAACATATTTTACCATCTCTCCTCTATTTGCACTTTTACATTGAAGTTTCCAAGTATCTATTGATTAATCATAGTCACCAATCAATCAGCTGATCTAGAGATATATAGATATCGATAGTTTAATTTGGATAGTCATTGATTTCTTCTTAGAAAAACACTGCAACAGATATTGATACATAAGCTTTAATTATTGTTGTTGTCTTCTTTTTTACATATACTTATCAACACTACAGTATGAAGTGGTTAAAAGCATAATAAAATCAATTCTGCCAGTTGCCTCTCCGAGGTGAACCTGTAAGCCATCCTTCCATTTAATAGCAATTTTCTTCTGGTTTTCTTTTTAGCAAAGAATGCCCTGATTGATAGGAGCTAGTTCCTCCAAAGATCCACTCATTGGTCAGTAGACTGAGACTTCATATTTGATTATTGCTTGTGTGGACTACTAAAATCTGGTGATGTGTTCCTATATGCAAGAAAATAAGCAAGTAGTTTTGGGCCACTGCCTAAATCCTACCTCTGAGAAGAATGTACAGAGATAATCTTCCACCTTTTATTCTAACAGAGCTACCTTATTTCCACTCAGCCAAATCCATACATCAATGCCTGAAAGAATTATGAGGCCTTCCTATACAATTCATCATCAGTGAGCTGAGATTGGTTATGGAATGATATTAATGAGTCTCAGATCACAAGTCCAATTTGTAGGTACATCAGTGATCTCTCATTCTCTTCCATTTTCATGGACTACATGACTTACACCATCCAGTCAACTCAAAAAAATGCTAGCCATTGGTCACATTAGAAGCCAGGTAAGTGGGTATACAAATATTTATCAAACAAGCTTAGATAAAAAGAAAAGCACATTACCACAGAAGAGCTGAGTCATATGGAAGGCTACAAACCATTTCACAGAAAAAACAATTCATTTCATCATTCATTAATTAAATGTGAGGGGCAATGTGGTCTAGAGAATAGATCTGGCCAAGGAATCAGAGATCTGGGTCTCATTTATGGTCTACACTGACTATGAGACCCTGGGCAAATCACTTAACCTCTCCGTGCTCCCAGCCATCTCTCAAACTATAAATTGTAGAAAGGATCCTTATCTCAATTAGCAGTAACTCCTAAAAGAAAGAAGTTATCTTTTCACCTCAACCATTGAAGAAATTCCACATACCACTTTGGAATAGTTAAGTTACCTGTAAGTGGAATGCTAGACTATGGGCAGAATCCACCTCACCAGAGTTCCAAGCTCATGTCTCTTCCACTGTGGCATTAACAGCTCGCTTTTCTCTAAATATTGAAAAATTTAAAAATCTTCCACACATTTGCTTTACAAAGTTTATTTTGCTGTTCCTGCATTATTGCAGGCCATAATAACTTCTATTTTGTAAAACAAACTCACAGTATGAGTTCATGAAGCTTATGAAATCAAGTACAAAATAGTATAATATTAGCTCCTAGAAAGCAAGGACCATGTAATTTCTATCTTTACAAAAAAAAATCTTCTTAAGATAGGACAGCTGTCTCTGTCCCCTGGCAGAGCCTTTTTCTGCTTGGACCCTGGGGAAGAACAAGGACAGTTATTAACTTATGGAAGTTATTAAGATGTAAATTTGCATTGGATGTAAAGAAATCTCTCCTAAAAATTATGGCTAGCCAGATGTGGCATTGACTACTAATGAGTTTCATCTCATTGGTAGCCAGTCTAAACTCCAGATTTTCTCTATTGTGTCTCCAAAACTTTATCTTGGAAACTCCTTCCAGCCCAGGAATTCACATATTGGAAAGACTTAAAGCCTTACAGCTCCTCCTGATTAAATAGCACTTCCCAGAGCCTCTATTTAAGGGTCACCTATGTCTCATTACTTTCCTGCTTGGTCCTCTGGATTTCCTCTACCATGCTCTGAGGAGAAGCCCATCCTCCTAGTTTTTATGTGTTATCTTCCCCCATTAGAATATATGCTTATTGAAGGCAGAGCCTTCCTTTCTCTCTGTTCATATTTCTATCTCCAGGGCTAAGCACAGAGCTTAGCACATTATAATTGCCTAATAAATTCGGCTCATTGACTGATTTGACAGGGAGATTAAGAGATTAACTAAGGATTAACTCTGGGTTAGACTAGCTATCTTTTGAGATAGATTCTGGTCTCCTGTTCCAAGACCTAGCAGTGTCTTGTACATAAAAGACCCTTCAAAATATTTGTATAATTGAAAATACAGCATCTTCACATTTTCCTTGAATCTGAAAAAAGTTTTATTTTATGAGAAATGCATGAAATGTCTCCTCTTCTTTGGCTCATGCACAATAAAAAAAAAACGGTGAATCTCTCTTTAACTTATTTTTATGGCCAATTTCTCCAAGCCTTCCTTCTATAATACGATACAATACACATTTATAAATAACTCTTAAGTGTCAGGCACTGCGCTAAACACTGGAGATACAAATAAGAAAAAAGAAAGATGGTGCCTGCCCTGTAGTTGCTTGTTAATAGGAGAAGACAGTATTCAAGTGAAAAATTGGAAGGAGGGTGGTACGCTAGGGGGTAGGAGTCAGAACATCATGTTCAACAGAGTTCAAATCTAATGGAGCACCAGGTAGAGAGGAGAAAATTATCTGGAAAGCCCAAGGTTCCTGTCTTTATTTTATAAAAGAAAAATCTAAGAAGTGGTCAGGACTCTATCCACCAGCCCTTGGTAAGGTCTCAAAGCTAAGTTAACAGAAAGATGAGGTTTGTGGTGATCAGTTTTTGTTCCTGAATTGTTCCCAGAAAATAAAGGTAAAAAGAAATAAAATGCTACAAATAAAAGCATAATTTTTCTTATGCTTTTGTCTATTTTTTGAAGATCAAATTTTCCATTCTTTTCTCCTTTTATTTCTTTAAATGTCAATTTTTTCTTGTATTGTGATAACCAGCTGCAAAATTGATGGTTTTAAGTACATTGAATTAATAATTTAAAAGAATTTGTACCAAAAACACCAATATAGCCAAGATTAGAAAGAAAGCAGAAAGTTGGGAGGTGGATTTTATAGACAATATCTAGAAGTCTCATATCTAAAATATTTAGAGAAATTTGCCAAATATATAAAAATCTGAGCAATTCTCCAATTGATAGAAGGTCAAAAGATATGAATGGATAATTTTTGGATAAAAAAATCAAAACTACATGTACTTATGTAAAAATAGTCTAAATCATTATTGATCAGAGAATTGCAAATCAGAACAACTCTAAGATATCATATTTCATATCTATAATTGTCTAAAATGATAAAAGGGCAAAATGACAAATGTTGGAGGAGATGTGGAAAACAGGATTACTAATACACTGTTGGTGGAACTGTGACCATTTGGGGGAGCAATCTGGAATTATGCTCAAAGAATTATAAAACTATGCATACCTTTGGACCTGGCAATACCACTATTAGGTTTATTTCCTAAGGTGATCAGAGAAAAAGGAAATGAAATTGAAGAGGTGCTCATTAATTGGGAAATGGCTAAACAAGTTGTGACATATGATTGTGATCGAATATCACTGTGCTGAAAGAAATGACAAGTAGGTTAATTTTAGAAAAACGTGGAAAGTACTACTTGAAATTATGAAGAGTGAAACAAGCAGAACCAAGAGAACATTATATGCAGCAACAGAAATATTGTTTGAAGAATGACTTGTGTATGTCCAATTCCAAAGAAAGAACTGATTAACATGTATATATATATATATGAAATCAATACAGATTTATATATATATATATATATATACATATATATATATACACATATATCTTTTTGTCAGTTGCCGCCATCTTTAATGAGGCAAGTAGAGAAGAAGTTATAATTTTTAATGTATTTTATTTTAATGTCACAAGTAGATAAATTTAAGTTGTTTTTTTAAAACCATACCTTTCCTTCTCAAATCATTGTCCTTCCAGCTAAGGAACAGTTTTTTACTTTTATTTCAGAGCATCCTTCTGTGACTTGGATTCAGCTCAGGATGATACAAGACTATTAAGGCACTGAGCCCGTTTCTTTCACCAGTGACAAGTGGCTTCATACCTTGAGTTCTAAACAACTGCCATCTTTTCTAAAATTGACTAACTACCACTGGATCAACACTGCCAAAATGTCCATGCATCCCCTTCAACTGTGCAAAGATCTCTCTTTCTCATTTCTTTGATACTTGTGTTTCTACCCATTTCTGTCTCTCATACTTCCCTGAACTGCATGCATGTGTAATGATTACCTACTTGTCATTTTAATCTACATTATGCTGTCATACAGAAGGACTTTTCCAGTGTTGCCTAACATATTACTCTAAGGCAGTGATTCCCAAAGTGGGCACCACTGCCCCCTGGTGGGTGCTGCAGTGATCCAGGGAGGCGGTGATGGCCACAGGTGCATTTATCTTTCCTATTAATTGTTATTAAAAATTTTTTAAATTAATTTCCAGATGTGCTAAGTAATTTTTTTCTGGAAAGGGGGTGGTAGGCCAAAAAAGTTTGGGAACCACTGCTCTAAAGGGTAGCTAGGTAGCTCAGTAGATAGAGAGCCAAACCAAGAGACAGGAAATCTGGGATTTAAATCTGCTCTCAGCCACTTCCTAGCAGTGTGACTCTGAAAAAGTCACTTAACCCCAATTGCCTAGCCCTTACTGCTCTTCTGCCTTGGAATCGATATTTAGTATTGATTCTAAGAGAGAAGGTAAGGCTTTTAAAAAAATACATTATCTTCTGGTAATTAACCAATGAGTCATAGAAATTCCAGTGCATAAATCATCTCTGTTTATAGTAGCCAGGTCTGGCATCTTTTGTTCTAGGGGAGGACATAATTTTTTTTGATGGGATGGGTTCACATTTTTGCTGGTATCATCATCATATCTATCATATATATGTATGTATGTATGTATGTATATATATATATATATGGAGAGAGAGAGAGAGAGAGAGAGAGAGAGTACGTACTATGTGCTTTACAAATATTCTCTCATTTTATTCTCACAAAAACTTTTGGATAAAGGCACTATTGTTATACCATTTTAAAGATAAAGAAAATGAGGTAAACAGAGGTTGAGTGACCTGCTGAAGCTAGTGTCTTAGACTATACTTGAACTCAAGTTTTCTTGATTCCAGATTCATAACTGTCATCACTCTGCCCCCTTAACTAGATTATTATTGTTATTATTATTCCTATTGACTGCTGCTTCTTAAATCTTATAATAATGTTCTCAAATAAAGCCCAGAAAAGTTACCTTTCTCTAAAAGCATAACCAGATATTTTTTCAACTGGAGTAAGCACTATAGAGAATCCCTAGGAAAAGTGGCACAAAAGGCTCACTCAGTTGTTGGAGAGAGGGAGTGTGGAGGGGTATTCAAATTGTCCTAGACAGAGAGGGGAGGGAAGGAATAGAGATTCAGTCTTTGGCCCTAGTTTTCAGAGATTCTGCTTGGAAGGATGTCCTTGGATGAGGAAGTAGACCATCTACTAGCTGTTTACTTTTACTCATTTTTTTAGGTGATTAGGTTCTAAAGTCAATATTTCTTCATACCTGGCATCCAAGAAGTCTGATTATAATGGGGTAGTGATTCTAGAAGCCTAAATTATGTCCACTTGAAGTTAATGTATACCTCTGAACATTTGATCAGATTCTGGATAACAATGAGCAGTGTTATCTCATAAAACAGAGAGAAGTAGTAGTGGGCAAAATCAGTTTAAAGAAAGACTAACAAGATTTCTAAGCAAAGTCATATCAAGTACATTCAAGAATGAAAATGAAAGGAAGACACAAAAAGAAGAAATTTGCAAAAAGTGATTTGCAAAAATATTTTTACAAATTGTTTTCTCCATCAATGATCATGGAACCATCACACTTGGATATAAAATCACAGTTTCAGATATGCTTTTAGAAAACATAGAATAGATACTAAAGAAAATGAAGATGAGAAAATAGCCGATCACAATTACTGGAAGCAATACAATTGGAAGAACATTGAGAGACCAATAAACAAGATACCTGAAGGAAAGAAAATTACCAAATGTGTAGGGAAAGTCTCAGACCTTATGAATGAGAAAAAATGAGTGAATAAACAATACTATTGACCTATGTGCTTATTCTCTGATCTATTAAAAAAAAGTCTTTCAGAGTCTTCTGAACATGAATTAATGGTATATTTCATGAAAGTATTATTAGCAGGGAACAAGAAGACTTTCTTAAATGATATTCAATAATGGATCACATCTTTACTATTTCACTAAACTATTTCACTAAATTTTCATTTTACTATTTAACCAAAAGATGTAGAGAATATAAAATCATATTTTGCTTATTGTAAACAATTTAAAGACTCAATTCAGTAGACCAAAATGTCATCTTACATGTCCCTTTATAGTCAAGTGTCTGCCATACATAAATCAAGATCATTCAAGATTTCTTAGAAGATACAATGACAGAAATAACCCTGATTAACAACCCTCTGACAATAAAATCAGATGTGGCATAAAACAGGAACATAAATGCTCACCAAATACAAATACCATTGTAATGGAAGAGATTCAACAAACATTCAAGTCAAAGAGTAATTTCCTTTGGAGGATGAAGTCCTCCAGATGATCCAATTTTGCAAATTGTATCAATCTCTAGAACATAGCAGAACCTCCACAAGAGATTTATAAGAATTCAAAAGTGTTTGACCTATCCATCCACATAGGAAAGACCAAGTGGATGAAAAGTTTCTATTTCCCAGTCAACTTGCATTTGGATGGACCACCTTCCCTTATCCCACTGCCTCCTCTCACAGAATTGGTCTAACACTAAATACCTAGGATAGTAATAGAGATAGACAGTGAAGTAGGTCCTGAATTAAACAGGAAGAAAAGAACATGTTGAATTGTTTTGGGTTTTTTTGTGCAGTGCAAATCACTTTTATTCAACTCATGCTTCCTATAGCAGTAGAAAGCTATTCTTTTCAGTACTAACATTTTAGTGGTACTGTTTTATTGCAGTAAGATAAGGATTACCACTGTTTCTGCAGAACAAAGAATGATTATCACACTGAGGCATATTGTGACAGAGAACAAGCTACAATATAGAATAAACAGGAAACTGAAGAATGAGAGACCTCATAAAGAAATTGTAAGAAAAGAAGAGGGGGTGCTATGGTTCTTTTGGAAAAAGCAAAGATAAAGGGAGAGCTAAGAGTTCAAATGGTACCTTGCCATTTTGAGGACAAAAAAAGCAACAAAGGAGCCTGCATGTTAGATAGCCCTAGTGGAAATGTTTAGAAAGACATGGAAGGCATAACACAAACTTCACAAGTTAGCCCAACATGGCTTACAATCTCCATCACTGAAGGTATCTCCAAAGTCAATGAGATCAAAGGAAAATCGGATTGTTTAAGCATTATGGTTTACTCAGAACAGCCCAAGGATTAAGGAAGGAAAGAAACATTCATTTATTAAGTAGTTACTGTGTCAGGCATTGTGCTAAGCGTTTTGCCAATGTTACCTTATACAATTCCTATAGCAAGAGTGGGAGGTAGGTGAAATCATTACCCCCATCATTTTGTAGCTGAGGAAACTGAAACAGGAAGAGCTTAAATGGCTTGCCTGGAATCACCCAGCAGGCAAGTGTCTAAGGCTGGATTTGAGCTGAGGTTTTCTTGACTTCAGGCCCAGTACAGTATCCAAGGCACCACATAGACTCAACTAAAATTAATTGAAACAATAATTCCAGTAAAGTTGTAAAATATAAATAAATGCACAAAATCCCTGTCTTTCTGCAAATTCCTAACAAAATCTAACAAAAGGAAATCAAAAAAGAAATTCTATTAAAAATAACTAAAAATATATATAAAGTATCTGAGTAGACCAATCAAAACACACTAAGGATTTACATGAAGGCAACTATAAAATACTTTTTATCAAAACAAAATAAAAATTCAGTAATCAAAGAGCTATTGTTAGTCAATGGTTGAGGTATTTGCATATAATAAAAATGGTTGTTGTTGTTGTTGAGTCATGCCTGATTTTCATGACTCTTTTTAGACTTTTCTTGGTACATATACTGAAGTGATTTGCCATTTCCTTCTCCATGTCTTTCTACAAATGAGGATCTGAGGAAGAGTTAAGTGACTTGTCCAGGGTCACATAGCTAGTAAATGTCTAAAGTCAAGAATTTAATGAATAATATATAAAAATTACTTACTACCTCATTTAGCTTTCAGAGTTAGTGCTATCTAGATATAGATAGATAGATAGATAGATAGATAGATAGATAGATAGATAGACTTCTTTATAGACCTATATTAAATAATAACCAAATTATCTGGAGCATGAAAAAAGGCAAGAATCTTTAGGGAAAGTGGCAGAAATTAGGAATCATAAGAGACCAAGAACAGCAGATCAGAAACTATACTATAAGTAGTAATCATTAAAATTAATTTGTAATGCTTAAGACAAATTAATCAAAAGACCAGCTCAGGTACATAAGACTCAAGCAATTAAAACTGAAAAACGGTATAACAGAAATTAGTTTTAGACCAACTATCTACACCGTATACCCCACAATAAGCTCCAACAAGATAGGTGACCTAATATAGGAAGTTATTTAATATACAAATTAGAGGGGAAGAAGAAATATCTTTCTTAACAAAAAATAGATTGAGAGATTACTTTCTTAACTTAAAGAAGAGATTAGAGATGATAAAATCAAAAACTTTAACTGCATAACATTAAAAAATAATTATCCAAAGTCAATCCAGTCATAATTAGAAATGAAATTGTTAACTGGTGAGGAAACGGGTTGAGGAATGTTTGTCAAAAATTTTTCTGAAAAGAGTGTGACATTCAAAATTCATTGGAATTTGATATAAATTATTATTAAATTATTAAAAATAACTAAAAATATATATAAAGTATCTGAGTATTTAAAGGATATGAATGGGCAATTTTCAAATGAAAATTCAAACTGTTAGTAACCATATAGAAAAATGAACCAAATTACTAACAATAAAAGAAATTCAAATAAAAACAATTCTTAGTTTTCATCTCAAACCCATGAGATTGGCAAAATAAAAAAATATTTTTAGCATGATAACATGTATAAAACAGTTTGCAAATATAAAAGTATAATATAAATGCTAGCAGTAATAATGATGATAATAATGAGATGGTGGTGGTGGTGGTGGTAGTGGTGGTGATAGTGGGTGGTCATAGTTGTGGTAAAAGCAGTGTCAGGCCTAAAGACAGGAAGACACAAATTCAAATGCCACTTTGGACACCTACTAGTTGTATGGCTCTAGTCAAGTCACTTTACCTCTGCCTGCCTGTTTCCCTTTATATGAAGTGAAAATAATAATAGTATCTACTTCCCAAGGTCTTTATGAAGATAAAATGAGGTATTTATAAAGTGTTTTTTAAAATGTAAAGCACTTTATAAATACTGGCAATTATTATTATGTTATAGAGGAAATTCCTTTGGTTTATAGGTTACACTAGATAGCCATTGGAGTGCCTTCTGATTCTCAAATTCTACAATAATGTAATATCACTTTGAGAACCCAAGATCACTTGCCCACCAAGTTTAAGACATTGTAGCAAGTCTTCTGGGGCTCTTTTTCGTAATACCTTTCAATCATGCAGTTGATAGATGACCCAGCATCTTTCTTTCTCATCAACTCACAGCTTCATCTCTCTTCTGCTATTTCACACTTCATTGGTTCTCCTTTAGAAGACAAAGAGACAGAAGAGATAAAATTCAAAAGTCTCATTTTTTCTGATGTTGACCAATTTTGGTGGCCTCATTGCTGTGAACTTGAATTATTCAGCAAGGAGAAACTCCCCTACTTGGTCACCTGCTTCAGAACTTCTGTTAAATTTTTATTTGGTGCATAATATGTGTGTCACTTTTTTCATTCATAAATATATAGCATTTCATAATATTTTAATAAATTGTAAAGGCAACTAATAAGTTTGGGCCATCTGTGCTAACTTTTCCACCCATACCATTCCTACCCAATCCACCTAATACAGTCAGCTATTTCAAGAAACAAAGAGAATATTTTTTCTCTCCCAGCTAGTCACAAATGAAGACACCCACTTATTAGAGAAGAAAAAAGAATTATTGGTTCCCATTTGCCAGAGGCATATGTTGGTAACTCAATAGTAATCAAATTGGATGGAGAACTTAGAACTCCAATGTAAGCTGAATGAATATGAAGACCCGAGAGTCTGAAAGGCTGCCAACCTGATACTCTGGGAGGAAAAAAGAAGGAAGGAAAGAAACTGTGCTTATTTAACTGGTGAGAATTAGCATTTTTGTTGAGTTTTTCTTTTATTGGACAAGGTCTCATACAAACTAAAAAACTGAAAACAAAGTACAAGTAAAGAAGATTTTCTTGGGACTGGTTGAGATTCCACAAAAAAATAATGAACCAAAATAATTGTTTTAAAAAGGATTCTGAACCTTTGTTGAATCTATGGAGCTCATTTTAGAAAGAGATGGGCAGCCAGGTGACACAGTGGATAAAGTACTGTACCTGGAGTCAGGTAGATCTGAGTTCAAAAGCAGATTCAGAGACTTACTAGCTGTGTAACCTTGGACAAGTCACTTAACCCTATTGGCCTCAGTTTCTCAGTTTCCTCATTTGTAAAATGAGCTGAAGAAGGAAATGGCAAACCATTCTAGTCACAAAGAATCAAAAACAATCCAAACAACTCACTCAACAACAACATAACTTCAATCAATGGGGAAATGCATTAAGTTTTGTAACAAACTGTATCATCATCCAGACTGGCCGATTTGCTGAGACTTTAATCCTGTCTGTAGGGTTCAATTAATCTGTGACCTCTGAGTAGCACGCAGGACCTATAGTGAGCAAGACCTAGTTCAAAATATGGCCTCAGATACAAGCTGAAGTAATGCTGGGCAAACCATTTAACCCCTATCTTCCTCATCTGTAAAACAATGATAATAATATCACCTACCTCCCAGATTTTTGTGAGAAAATGAGATAAAACTCGTAAAGCACTTTACAAATCTTAGTCTTTTATAAATATATTGCAGTGGATAGAGTACAAGACTTGGAATCAGGACATCCTGAGTTCAAATCCTGCCTCAGACACTGTAACTTTGTGCCTGGGGGCAAGTCATGTTTACTTCTTTGCCTGAGTTTCCTTATTTTTTTTTAAAAAAAGGAAAAAAACAGCATCTGTCTTACAAGGTTGCTGTGAAAATCAATTGAGTTAGCATATGTAAAGTGCTTTGGAAACATTAAGGCACTATATAAATGTTACCTATAATTTATAATATACTATAATACCTATACTATATAATATATAGAATATAGAATACCTATAATGATAAATTATTATCATCATGTTACCTATGGTTGTCATATCTCTCTGCATAGAAGATAAGTCAAATGTATTTTACTTCTTAGGTGATCTTTAGAATTAAGCATAGATATAGAGACAATAGCTTTAACAACATTGCAGAGCTATAAAATAAACCCACAAAAATCAACACTAGTATCTCTATATGATTAAAAAACCCAATTAATCATAATAAAAGGGAAGATTCTATTAAAAACATAAAAATGCATAAAATATTCAGGAGTTCACCAAACTCCAAAATTCACCAAAATACATAAAATACTTAGATTGATTAAATTATTAATTGGACCTTAAAATAAACAATTACTTAAATAGCCAGGGGACTATTCTAGCTACTTCCAATGTTTATGGATGGACTGTGCCAAGATGATAAAAACGTCAAAAAGGTAATTTCCTAGTTTTAGTGCTACATCAATCAAACATCTAAAGGATACTTTATAGACCACAAAAAATAATTACAAAATATATTTAGAGAAATAAAATATCTAAACTATAAAGGGAATTAACTGAAAAAGCTAAGAATGAACAAAGAAAAATACTTTTTCATTGCCAACTTTAAACTATGTTATCAAGTAGTGATCATCAAAATTATTTGACATATCTTTATAAAGAAAAGGGATCAATGGGACAGACTTTAAAAAAGTAAAAAATTAGAAATACTGGAATTTAATAATTTGGTGTTCAATAAAAGGGAAAATAAGTTACTTGGGGAAAGAACTTCCTGCCTAATTACAACTAATGGGAAATCTAAAAAGCAGTTTGACAGAAGTTAGATTTAAACTATTATCTTGTACCATATTCCACAATAAATTCAAAATGGATATGTGATCTTAATATTAAAGATCATGGCATAAAATATTTGAAAAAGAGCAAACTACATACCTTTCGCAGCTGTGGACTGGAGATACATTCATAAAAAATCAAGAGATATAGGCAATTACAAAAATAAAAATAAAAAGGATAATTTTGATTGCATGAAATTTAAAAGGTTCTGTATAAGTACAATTAGTGTTTCCAGGATAAGAAGGAAAGCAACCAAATGGTATAAGTGTTTTCCATCATAAATTGCTTTTTCCACATTCATAACAATTTTTGGATAAAGAATTCATATCCAAAATATGTGTACATATTAAAATATTGAAAATATATAACCGAATCCATTCCCCAATAGAAAAATGATCAGAGGATCATGAATAAATTGTTCTCAAAAATAAGAATTACAAAACTGTCAACAATCATTTGAAAGAATGCTTCAAATCACTAAAAAGAAAAATGAACATCAAAACAATTCTGAGTTTTTATCTCATTCAGAAAATGAGAAAATATTATAAAATATGGAAACGGTTAATTTTAAATTTTTTAATGTTTTAATTTTCAAAAGAAAAAACAAAAATGTTTAAATAATTAAAATTGCTTTATGTTAGTGTTGGCATTCTATTTTTTAATTTTGAAAAAATACATATTAATTCTGGAACTTCCAATATAATAAAAATATTTTCTGTTCATTTATATGCTGTCATCACTATTAAATTTTAAAACTTGATCCTTTTTAATTTAGAAAAATTTAAATGCTAAAGTTTCTAATCTAATAAAAGATGATTATTTTATATTAATTTATGCTGTTCCAATATTATTTTTCACTTTAATAATTTTTAGATTGAAAAGAAAAATCACGAGATACTAATATTGAAATTTCCTATATGAGGTGATTTTTAAAATTCCTTTAGTAAAAAATACAACCAGGACAAGTCAAACATATAGTCAAGAAAAAATCAAACATGAATAGCCACTTTGTAGCTTCCTCCAAGACCACTCTTTTAAAATAATCTTTGAAATACTGTAGACTGCTCCTGATCACCCTCGATCTGAGCATAGTGACAAAGGTGATAGGAAGAGAACTTTGAATTGATCTAAAAATTTTGGAAAATAATTTGAAATAATTTGAGGATGGTGACTAAATATGTTTATATCCTCTGATACTAAGACTCTCTTGATAGACATATACTCTGAAAAGTTCAAAGACAGAAAGGTCTAGTATTCATGAAAATATTAATAGTGACTCTTTTTAGGGATCAAAACCTGGAAGCAAAGTGGACACGTTATTCGACTAAACTCAAGGTGATACATGGGCGATTAGTTAAGTAGATGGATAAAGGATTTATTAAGTACTTTCTATATTCTAGGCATCTAGGCTAAGGGCAGGGAATAGAAATACAAAGTCATCTTTTCCTTCACAGAAATTACATTCTAATGGGAAAAGACACAAAAAAATGGCCATAAAATTGGGTAAGAAAGGTGGAAGGATGCAGAAATGGGGGGCAAGGCTGCCAGAAAGGAAATGGAAACATCTGGAGAAAGAATTGAGCTGGAGGGTGACAACCTGCAAACTATTCTTTAGCAATGTGGATAAAGACCAGCTCTGGAAGATGGAAAAGAAAAATATAAATAATAAATCTCTTGTTTCTATTCCAATTCTAGCATAATATTCATCTAGAGTCCTCCAAAACAGACAACATGAACTTAATAAAGCCTGAATTTCAAAAACAATCTGTGATCAGAGTATGCCCATGACACTGTAGCCCTAACTAAGATCTTTTTTTTTTTTAAGTGTACTTTTTGGGTTTTATTTTCTAGCTTTTAAAAAATGTATTTGCTTTCTTTTGGTTTGTTCTTCTCTCGTGTTAATGAGCTAAAGTGACATCTAATTTTTGTAGCATTTATTTCTCTCAGTTGATCCAACTATAACCCATAAATGTCCTCTCTTTGTTAATTCTCATTCTTTTGAGTGGGACCTAAGGAAGGTCTGAGTTATTTTCCCCTGGGTACTTTTAACACCTCTCTATGCCAATTTATACTACACTCATGTATGGAACGCTGGAGACATAAGAATTTCCTTGGGATTGAAATTATGTGTCTGCATTCATTTTGAAGAATTAGGGGAGGGTGTTTATTTCTTAAAAGCAAACAGTTCTATGATTTCTATTATTATGCTAATCCAAAAAGTCAAAAGCTTTCAAATGGCAAGACCAGGGGCCAGGTGGAAAAGATTCATTCATTTTGAGAAAATACTTCCAAGCACAGCTCTGATGTTCAGATCCTTGTGACAGTAGGATCTTCAGAATTCCCCTATCTAGACACTTTTGTCTTTAAATATGAAATAAAACTCTTCTTACCTCGTAAAAATATGTTGTAAAGTATCAGTTGCTTTGAAGTGACCAAGTGATATACAGTCATGCATGAAACAGTATATATCTTGCATTTGGAAAATAATAGAGAAAACTATTTAAACCAGAGGTTCTTGATCTTTTTTTCTGTTATGGGCTCTTTGGCAGTCTGGTGAAAACTATGGACCACTTCCTAAAGAATGTTTTTAAATACATAAATACTTAAAATAATGAGATGCTGTTATCAATTAAAAAAAAAGTTCATTTCTCCCAAGTGAAGAACCCCTGCTCTAAGTAAACCAGTGCATCGGCTAGCGAGGTTTGGGGAGAAGGAAAGAACATGAAACATGTAAATATGGGAAAATATTCAAAATAAAAAATGAAAAGCTAAAAAATTTTTAAAAAATAAAGCTTATGGGGGCAGCTGGGTAGCTCAGTGGAGTGAGAGTCAGGCCTAGAGACAGGAGGTCCTAGGTTCAAACCCGGCCTCAGCCACTTCCCAGCTATGTGACCCTGGGCAAGTCACTTGACCCCCATTGCCCACCCTTACCAATCTTCCACCTATGAGACAATACACCGAAGTACAAGGTTTAAAAAAATAAATAAAAATAAAGCTTATTCTTTCAAATTTCATCAATCTGGAGTATCGCTTTAGGAGGAGCATCAATCATAATCACTTCACTCCCAGCTCGACTCATTTTCCAGATGTCTCCATCTCCTTGCTGATGAGCAGCCTTGTCCCCTCTTCTGTGTCCTTCCTCCCTTACTTTCCAGGGGCACCCTTTTAGTGTTGTCCTATTCCATTAGAGTGTAAGTTCCCTGAAGGAAAAGACTACTATTTTTTATCTGTAGCCCCAGCACTCAGCACAACACACACACACACACGCACACACACACACGCACACACACACACACAGTAAGTACTTAAGTGGGCAGCTAGGTGGTACAGTGGATTAAGCACTGGGCTTGGAATCAGGAAGACTCATCTTCATGAGTTCAAATCTGGCCTCAGACACTTACCAGTTGTGTGACTCTGGACAAGTCTCTCAGCCTCAGTTTTCTCTTCTGTAAAATGAGCTGGAGAAGGAAACCACGAAATGCTCCAGAATCTTTGCCAAGGAAACTCAAAAATGTGGTCATGAAGATGAAGAGTTGTGCACAACTAAGATGACTGAACCACCATGAAACTTAATAAATGTGTTGTCTGCTTATCCATTTATCTATGTACCACCCCTTGGTTTAACCATTCATCAAATGATGCACATCCACTTTGCTTCCAGATTTTGTTCCTTAAAAAATTGTTACTATTAATATTTTCACAAATATTGGACTTTTCTCTTTCACCTCCTCGGAGTGGATGCCTATCAAAAAGATTTCAACAACAGAGGGTATAAACAATTTAGTCACTTTCCTTACAGAATTCCAAATTGTTTTCCAATATTGTTAGATTAGTTGTATCTGTCTTCCCAGAGTCCTTCCAACATTGAGTATTGCTATTATTTGTGATTTTTGCCAATTTCCTGGGTATGAAGTCAAATCAGAGTTGTTTGGTTTGTGTTTTTATGTTAATTATTTGGAACAATATTCCATATGGTTATGAACAGTTTGCAACTATTTGAGAACTCTTGTGTTAATGTATTTTAATCATTTATTGGAGAACAATTCTTTGTTTTATTGACGTGTTATTTATCTGTATGCATTATGAATAATTATTATTATCATACCCCTTTCAGAGATATTTGTTGCAAAGATTTTTCCCCAGTGTTGGCCAAAAATATTCTATATTTATCCTAGTTGTATTTTGTTTGGCAAAAGTTTTCAATTTCAGAAAACCAAAATTATTTATTTTCTCTTTTGATATTATCTCTATCTTTTCTTTGGGTAAAAATCCACCCTTTTCCCCAGCCATATTTTCTAAAGATATTACTATTCATTCTACTCCAATTTTTTATGATATGACTTCATACTTAAATCAAGTATCCATTTGAAACTTATTGTGGAATATGGTATAAGATTCTAGTCATAAGACTGTTTTGTATTAACCTACTTTCCAGTTTTCTTTAGTAGTTCTTGTCAAATAATGAACCCTCTAATTAATTTTTATTCTTGGGTTTAATGACACTGAGTAACTGGTTTTGATCATTTCTGATTCCTGTTTACATAGTTTGTTCTGCTGACCCACTTTTTAACCAATATGAAATAGTTGTAATTTCACTTTTAATTTTTTTTCCCTTCATGATTTCCCTTGAGATTTTGGCCCTTTGATTCCTTCGAATGAATTTTGTTATAACTTTATATATCTCTATATAATAATTAAGTCTTTATTCTTAAATCATGATAACGTGCAAAAAATGTTAAGAGGCTTTTTATCTAGTTGTACACACTTTAAAGGAATAATATATACAAGGTGCCCAAGTGATTTTTAATGTCTGATAATAAGAGTGTTTGCCTCAGAAAGGAGGGGCCAGAAGTGACCAACATATACTTTCCCAGAAGGCTCACAATTCATGCTGAGTGTCAAGGCAATATTCACAGAATAATGGTCCTCTTCATTTTTTTATCTCTCAGCAAGGAAGGCTATGAAGACAAAGGCTTAAAAAAAATACAGGCTGTTGGCCAATCTTTCCTTTCTAGAGAATCTTGTTTCTCAGTTTCTGCCAAATATGAGATCTTGGCAATATTGCTGGTGAGGAAAAATGATATTTGGGAAATCTCCAACAAGTGTTCGAAATGTAGTGCTTAGCACCACATCTTCAGCATGGGAGGAATGCATTATGGACCTGATCAATACCTGAGGAATATTAGTGACCAGTGAAAATCAGAGATACTTTGCCCTCACTCATTACTCGGTTGTGGTATTGCCTATAGAATCTTGGCTTGGGAAATAAGGAACCAGGATTTTGCTCCAAAATTTGTCATTAATTTGCTATGATACTCTGGGCAAAATCACTTCTTTAAGCCTCAGTTTCCTTATATGTAAAATGAGAAGATTGGACTAAATTATATCTCAGGTGTTTTCCATTGCTTGAAGTCTCTGATTCCTATTCCATATTGAAATACCACATGTTTAAAATCATCTGTTCAGTCACTCTCCAGTTGCTTTATAGAGAGGTGAAAAGAGGAACAGAGAAATTGAAAAAGGTAGGTACTGAAGGTATGAAAGAAAGTTTCACAGCATCTAATCATTCATTTTAATTAAATATTTGTTGTCAGCAATGTGCATGTATTATTTTCTTAAGCATTAAACTTTCCAATCTTTAGAACTGGAAAAATCACTGGACCATTATACTATAAGTTTGCCTATACTTTATATGTCTGAACTGTTTCCAAGCATAAAAGGACACTAAAAAGAAGAAATCTGATTCTGGGCACACAATATACATTTGTAAGAGATCCAACTTCTTCCACATCCAAGGCGTTTTCTTCCATTCTAAAAATAGATAAGAAACTCAAATATCACCAACTTCAAAATGAAATGGGAAAGCAAATGGGGGAAAATTCACCCAACAACACCACAACATCAGCCATTTTCACCACACACCCCCTCCAGTACTAAGCTTCCTCCTCCTCCCGCCCCCAGTCCCTGCTGTGTTTGCTTCTGTTCAATCATTCATTCATGCTCCCTCAGTCCCTCTCCCACTCACTCCTTGCTGACAGCCTGCCTGCACATATGTGTTAGGAATTACAGTGCTGGCTTTTTGTGATTTTTCTTGATATGAAAGAAGGAAGAAAGGAAGAAAAATTGAAAAACAGAGGGAGAGTTATGCATAGGGGCAAAATCTTCAAAGCTAACAATGGTACCTATTGCAAAATCATTATTAAAATTGATTCTATAGACATCCAGAAGAGACATGTAACCCACTTTAATGAAGACCAAACTTCATGGGAATTTTGTCTTGTTCAAAATTTCAAGGTGAGCCATAGCAAATTTTCAAACCATGTTTTCACTGAAAGGCAGACTTTTTAATATGAAAAGAAATATCACCCCTAATGCCTCCCTGTAGATAGTATTTAGTTAAAGAAATTAGTCATAATGTGTTTGTTGTTGCTATTTCTTTGCAATGGCATTTCTCAGTGATTTGCTTCACCAGAAAGCTGTGGCTGGGTCCATGGTGTCAAAAAGCATTTCTCAATTTGCTAACTGGGCAACATCCAAGATTTGCATTATATCTAAGGCACTGAGCAACCTGGCTTTCCAAGGGAACTAGAGGAAGGGCATAGATATTGGGAGAAGCAACCTATCATAGCCTTCCTTTTTTCTTCCATGATTTTTCTAATCAGTGTTTGAAAGTGGAAAATCAGGACCAAACTAAAAGATCATAAGATGATAAGCTTCGAGGTCAACTAGTCCAAACGTTTCATTTTTAAAACCAAGATTCCAGAGAAGTTGTTATTTTCCCAAAGACACACACAGCTAGCAAACAACAGCTTTGGAACTTAACCTCAGGTTCCCTGACATCAAACATCAAATCTCCTCACTCTACCACATGTCATATTTCATTGAGTTAAAATAGCACATTGTACCAGTGGTGTCAGACTCAAAGAGAAATGAAAGACAATAATCCATACCATAAGGATCTCTGTAGGTCATATATTGACTTAGTTTTTAAATGTAATTGTTACATGTTTTATTGCATTTTTGTTTATTTTGTTAAATATTTTCCAATTCCATTTTAATCTGGTTCCTGAAGCACTTGGAAGTGTTGTAGGCAGCATGTAACCTATGGGATCCATGTTGGACACATCTGCAATGCACCATTGGGAGCTGCGCCTCTAGTTCCATCACACTCACTATGTGGTCTTGGGAAAGCTGCTATAATTACTTACCAAAAAATTCTTCCCATCCATGTGTGCATGCCCACACACACACCTCCACGCATTCATGCACACTTTCCTTTTTTGTACATATTTATACTCATCTCTCCTGGGAGGCAGCATGGCAAAAGAGGCAGAGAGCTTGACTTGATGGGTTTAAATCTTGTCTCTCACATACACTAGTTCTAGACAAGTCATTTAACCATAATATAAACATGTATGGATACGTGTGTGCTTTGGATAATTGCTATGGAATTCTCAGGGAAGATATAGATACATTGTGTATATATGTATAAACATATATAATATTTACCAAATATCTATTATATCTTTAATATTGTCAGAGCATTTTGATGTCTTATTGTTTCTGTTTCAGATTCAAAGAAGAATGAATAGGACAGCATGCCTGCCCTTAAAATTTTGAATAGTCCCATCTAAAAGCTTAAGGAAAATAACAAAGGTATTTTGTAGATGTTTAGAAATATGAGGAATGTGGAGAGAGAGGTAGTATACCTTTCTCTAGAGGAAACTTTTCTCTGATTTTAAAGTTGGAAAGGACATCAGAGTTCTTGACCCCCCAACTGAACTCAGACACTATGTTGGAGACTTTTATGTAGCTGGAGCAGCAAAAATTAGAGATCTAGGGAAGAAAAAAGAACTTTAAGCATGGCATTTATGTCTCCCCAGAAATACTAGCTCTCCTCCTGGTTGAGATACAATATTAGTAGGATGTTTAGTCCTGTTACCTACTGTCAAATAATGGAGTACAGTCAGAAAATGGGGTAGCCTCCATCAAACCAAGAAAGGAATGCATTCATTTCACTAAGATTAATGCCAATGGCACCCAAAGAGGATGATGTCCCCACTTTTACTCTATCTGTGCAAATTACCCAAAAGACAACACTCCACTTTGGGGGAAAAGCTCTGGTCATTGAAAGAGCAATGAAGAAAGATTGCCAGCTAGACAGAAAATAGCTGTAGATGAACTCATCAAAGAGGTAGAGAAAAATGTTGTGCCATCCCCATATTTGTGAGCAACACTGTGGAATATTCAGTGTGAGACTGTGGAAATAACAAAAGTATTATTCACTTATTTAAAAATATACAATATTCTTTTTTCTTTCCCTTAAAAAATCTCTCTTGGTTGTATTATATGTATGTATATATGTGCATTTTCATCTGCTTATGTGTGCATAAGCATGTGTATACACGTTTTGTGAATGTGTATTATATATCTCGAATACATGTATGTACATATATACATTTCTTAAATATTACATATAACTCCAAATAATTCCCATTTTCTAAGTACAGGCTTCTTTTCTGCTGCCTAAATAAGCTCATGTCCTTCTTGTCCTTAAAAGCCATCTGAACCTGTCCCCAAATGTAATCCAATTTCTTGTCTACTTTCCACAAACTCAAAGAACAAATTCCCTATACTCCCTGACTCCACTTTCTCAAAAACCACTCACTCTTCAGCCCCTGAAATCTGAAATTCATTCCATTACTTCCATGCAATTACTCTCCTAAAGGGTATCAGCCATCTCTTAATTTCTAAATCAAATGACCTTTTCTGAATCTTCATCCTTCAAAGCTTCTGGGTCTTTTGACACCATCAACTAGTTATCCTACTATTTGTCTGATTGTACCTTTTTTAGCTTCTTGCTAGATCTTCAACCATCTCCTGACCATTAGGTAGAGGATCATACTAACGCTCAGTCCAAAGCCTTTTTTCTTATTACAATCTCTCTTAGTGATTTCATCAGCTCTCATGGAATGAATTATCTCAATATGTATAATTCTTAAATTTATATGCTTACCCCCTATATCTCTTCTAAACTCCAGCTCTCATCAACTGCTGAGTAGCTTCACCTGAAGTGTATATATACCTATAGTATATACCTATAGTAATTTTAAACTCAACATGTCAAAAACAGAATTCAATATTTTCTCTCTATAACCTGTCCCTGCTCCAAAATTCCCTACCTACTCGGAAATATTTCACAACTGAAATTCCCTATTTCCTCCCAGTCACCCCAATTAGTTATCACTTTCTACAGAAATTTAACCAGTGCAAAACATGTAGCATAAGGAGGAGGTCCCAAAATCCTAGAAACCAGCTAAGACAGCAAATAAACACTTATTTTCCTTGGCAAATGGAGGCATGATAGTCAAAGGTAACAGCAAATTATAAATTAATATGCAAAATTTTAGAGTAGAAAACAATGTAATATTTTTAGCTATAACATCTCACTAAATGACAAAGAACAAGTATGCAGAAAAGCTGGCATGAATTTCAACTTAACCACATCCTTTCAAACACATTTAGAGAAAAATCTGAAAGAACAAAAAATCTATATGATTTAAATTTTCAAAGACCTTGGCTAACATTGTTTCCTAGGGAAGAGAACCTTGCTCCAAAACTTAAGCAGCTTACAGTCCTCTCATTCTACCAGATTTCTAAATAACATTCTTAGGATCTAGAATATTAGTTATTAGAATATTAGTTATCTAGTCATAGAAAACTCAGGATTCTGAGGAGTGCTTTGCTATAGTGATAGAACTATGATATGTTATAAAGTCACCATCAGAGGGTTGAAGTCCTCTCCCCCCTTCTACTTGGAGTGTCTTCCTCTCCCTTCCACTAAAAAAACAAACATATTGATTTTCCTGGACTGCCAGTAAAAATTAGTTGCCAACCTCAAGAGCTCTAAATATCAGAATATTGCCAAAATGAGATCATGGGTGTAAAAGTGCTCTATAAATTATAAAGCACTCTACAAATGTATGTATTATTACTATTATTTAAGGGGATGGAGCAGCGCTCATTGGAATCATGTTCATTTAAAGAGATTAACCTACAGAGCTCAAAACATTTGTTCAAATATATATACAATGCTATTGTCTCCACACTTGTGGATCAGAGCACTATTGTTTACTTTATTTTACTTTTTTTCATGATTCCAGGTAGGTAAAGTCAAATGGATGTTTAATTAGCCTTTTGGGAGATATAGTCCAGTCAAATCAATCATTTAAGGATTGACAGAAGAACGGTTCAGATGATGACTCAGCCCATTGTCTAATTCACAAGTGGTAGAATTGCCAAGCCCAGGAACCCTCCACATCAAAACCAGGGGCAGCTGGGTAGATCAGTGGATTGAGAGCCAGGCCCAGAGACGGGAGGTCCTGGGTTCAAATCCGGCCTCAGACACTTCCCAGCTGTGTGACCCTGGGCAAGTCACTTGACCCCCATTGCCCACCCTTACCACTCTTCCACCTATGAGCTAATTCACAGAAGTTAAGGGTTTAAAACAAAAAAACAAACAAACAAACAAAAAAACATCCAAAGTTAAGCCTGGAATCAGCCTCAAATCAAATCCTCTGTAAATCCATTCCTAGGCACACCTGCCCAGGGCTGTGCAATTGAGTTATGACATTGCTTCTGCCAGCAGCACAATGCCAGAACAAGAAGCAGGAAACTCCCAGGAAGATGTTCCTGGAATGGAAAGGCATGCTCACTCTTTGCCAGAGTAAATGATGCATTCAACAAGTATAGTACCTACACATTCAAAGTTTTCATTATAATCAACTCCACCAGAAGCAAACATGAAGCTACAGTCAACACACACACCTTCAATCACATTTACTTTTTTATTTGCATTCAATATAATATTTAGTCATTAAGATACAGAAACGGGAATATATCCCTTAATGTTTGATGACCTATGTTAGCACTAGTTTTGATATATACTAACTCTGTTACCTTAGGAAAAAATTTAGCTCTTCTGAGTCTCATCTGAAAATAATGTGGATAGACTTCCAGCAAGATGGTGGCATGAAAGGACTTAGAGCAGCCCAGATCCCCAGTTCCTCAGCAAACACGCCAATAAAGCTTAAAAAAGGACTAGATGGGAAAATAACAAGTAAAACCTAAGATAAATGACTATACCATTCACAGCTATACATAAAAGCTGCCCAGAACATGTAGTGGCATGGAGGAAAGAGAAGTCAAGGTTAGGGGAAAGTATGGCAAGCAAGGAGGAAAGAAAGAAAGAAAGAAAGAAAGAAAGAAAGAAAGAAAGAAAGAAAGAAAGAAAGAAAGAAAGAAAGAAAGAAAGAAAGAAAGAAAGAAAGAAAGAAAGAAAGAAAGAAAGAAAGAAAGAAAGAAAGAAAGAAAG
>NC_058135.1:48913485-48923288 GCF_016433145.1 Gracilinanus agilis
AGGGAGGGAGAAAGAAGTCCCATATTGATTTAGTAGAACTGAAGAGGGAAGAAGGAAGGGAAAGAGTGGAAAGAAGAAAGAGAAAGATGGAGATGAAGAGAAAGAGACACAGAGAAGCAATAAGTATACATACACATATGGGATAAGAAAAGGTGTGGGAAGCCAATAAGAGAATAGATAAAAATCTGAGACTCCTCTTTTGACCTCTTTTATGATCCACACCTTTTCCAGCACTTAATGAGTTAACAGCCTTTTTTCACTCAGCAGAGTAAAGCTGCAGCTGTGGGTATATCTCTCTAACTGCTCCAAGCATCCCAAGGTCATGGAGTGACAAGCCGAGGCAAAATAACTTTTAGATAAAGTGAGGCTCATTTTTAACCTTGAGACTGTTTTTTATCCGGCATTATCTTCGTAAGAAAATTCTTTGTAAAACTATAACTTTATTGTGCTTTGATGTGACATAATTTGTGTTTCTGCGCAAACATGAAGTTTCAGGGGGGTTCTTTTGTGTGAAATGAGTCTTGAAGTATATATAATAAACTCCATGCTCCTGGAGCCAGAGCTGGAAGCATGAGGTAAAAGACAACTCCCTTGTCCTGTCCTTATTTCCTTATCAACTAAACTGTCCTTATCAGAGATGATAAAGAGATCTCCACAAAAAGGGAGATGAAAGGGGCAAAGTAGAAACAAATTATTTCAATTATAGATCATTTTAGGAAATGTATGAAAGATTATGTACCTGAAGTGTGGGAAGAAAGGTTTGTACTTAGTTACCTCTTGCCCTATCTCTGAAGTATCCCTTTGTAAAAGCTACCAAATATTAAGTGATTAAATAGAACTAGAGTCCTCGTCAAAGGACCCTAACAAATGGTGAGAACTCAGTCAGTAGGGTCCTCCACTCAATGGCAGCAGAGATCTCCAGACTCTAATTCCTCTGGGTTATCCTCTGAAACCTGAAAGAAAATGTAACCAGCCTGACTCTTAGAGAAAGACCTAGAATGTACTCATTATAGAAAGAAAAGAGGGTCATTGAAGGACATTTTTAAATGTGTTATAGGAAAAGTTAAGATATGTAAGTTTGCAGATGGACAGCAGACTGCAGGATTCTGGAATCCTGGGGAGCTGCTGTTGGAGAGAGACAGTTCGGCCTAGGGCTTTTCTCTCTGAGGGCTTGACCTGAGGAGTTTGGCTATTTCCCTGTGGCATTTCACTGCCTGATTTTCCCATCCTACCTGTTGCTCGTTATCCTGTTTCCTGTTTTGACATCTGCTGAGTTCCTGTACTGATCCTGTGATAACTGACAGTTGATTGTGAGACCTGGCCTAGATCCTTGGATCTTGGTCCATTATTGGGCCCTGTTAGACTTACACAGACCTCTTCCTTAAAACCATCAAAGGCTGGGTTTAGGGTTAACTTAGCTGAGTATAGGAATTTGGGGTTATATAGAGAGGATAGGAGTAGAGTAGAAAAACCACTCAGAAGACATCTCTGTGAAGAGATTTTTAGATCTGGTGGGAGGTGTAGGTCATTAACATTAGATTTAGTGTATCCCAGTACCTTCTAACCTGTCCCTAGTTTATTAAAATAACTGTTATTTCATAACTTGGTGGTCTGTGTGTATCATCTCAGTGTCTGGATTTGCCTGCACTGAGCTTGGGTGGCCTTCCCAAAACAGTTTTTTTTAAATCATTTATTAATATTCATTTTTAACATGGTTACATGATTCAAGCTCCTACTTTCCCCTTCACCCCCCGCTCCCCCCCACCCATAGCCGACGCACATTTCCACTGGTTTTGTCATGTGTCCTTGATCAAGACCTATTTCCAAATTGTTGATATTTGCATTGGTGTGGTAGTTTCGAGTCCACATCCCCAATCATGTCCTCCTCAGCCCATGCCTTCAAGCATTTGTTTTTCTTATATGTTTCCAAAACAGTTTTAATCTTCTATTACTGGCCCTAATAAACATCTAACCCATCCCCTGAAAACCCACCAATATTTTAAATGCAAGAAATAATAAAAGGAAGGTCAGAAGGAGATACAAGCATGACAACTTCAAAAGTTATATTTTAAATATATTAGGTATTTAAAAGGAAAAGCAGGATGTAAATAATAGAGTTTCTACAATTTTACGTACAATCCTATTTTTTTCATTATTCTTTGGATGTGGAAATCTGGTATTTGTTAAATTTGGAATTTTTAAGAATAAAATGATACATGAGGGTGATTTTACAAGTACTAGAAATGTAGCATAACATAGTGAATAGAGAACCAGCTTCTGAGTTGGAAATACCTGAAAGCAAGTACTATCCCTGATTCATGATCACTGAATGACCTTGGACAAATCACAGAATCTCATAACATTACCCTTCTATCCTGAACCTCCCCACATATCCTACAAGACTGTAAATTGCAGAAGATGTCAGCCTTTGTAGGTAGAAGTTTCCTATACCCCTACAATAATAGTTCTGACTTAAAAAGAAAAGATAATATAAACTATTAGTCTTTATGTTGATAATTCTAAGTAGGTTTTTTTACACATCCTATCTGCTCTATTAGGAAATAAAGTAATTGAGACATAGGTTGTACAGAGCAGCTAGATAGCATGGTGGATAGAGCTCCAGATTTGGAGTCAAGAGGACCTGGGTTCAAAGCTGGCCTCAGATACTTCCTAGCTGTGTGACCCTGGGCAAGTCACTTAACTCCCACTGCCTAATCCTTACTGCAATCCTTATTGCCTTGCAATCAATACTCAGTAAATGACAGACAAAAGGTGAGGGTTTTAAGAAAGAAAAAGACATAGGTTGTATCTATTGCATTTCATTACAATATAAATACCAATTATATAATTCAGCATAGTGTTTTGCACAAAGTGAGTTGTAGGAAATATATCTCAGGCCAATTATTTTTGGGGATCTCATATTAAGACCTTAATCAAACAGTTTCAATTCAGTCATAATGGGTGTAAATAGTGGGATGGTCTGCTCTGGGCAAAGCATACCACATTGAGTGCTGCATTGGAGAATTTGGAACTTCAAGAGAATCCAGAAAACCCTAGAGACTCCCTAAGCCTTAATCTTCCTCTTCCTCCTACCACTGGCAAACGAGACACTATAACAATTTAAAAGGATAGCTTCCTCTTTCTCTCCATTGCCCTTATCTCTCTCTTCCTATATCTCTATCTTTCTCTGTATTTGTCTCCATTTGGTGTTATTAAACTTCAAAATGGGGCAGATTTGAAATGTGCTAACCAAATTACCAGGTGGAGATGCTGTCAAAAATAATTCATTCATTTTCTGGTAAAATCATAAGCCTTCACTAGGAATAGCAAAACAATCCAAACATTTGCTGAAGATAGAGCATAGTAGAAAAATAAGACATAAAGGCAAGACCCTACACAAGAAGTAAGGTCTGATATTAAGTTACAAAATATTTTCTTTTATAGGGAATCTACAGACACACCAGTATGGTCAGCAGAGGCAGGACATGTGGAATGGACATTTAGCTTGGAAAACTGGGTTAGCTTCTATGCACAAAAACACAAAAGTTTAGGATGCCAAATGATCAAAAGAGGAGGTCTGGATACTTTAGGGATCAAAGGAGGATGTCTGGACTTTCCATGCTCAGAGAGTAATCAGATTGCTGTTCAAAGGAGAAAAACCCTGATAATTTGGGATTCCCTCATTAGAATGCCTGATCTGGACATCTGGTTTGGTGTATGGAAGTTGACTGGCTTTATTAGGGCCATCAGCTCCTTAACAGAAACGATGAGGCTCTGCTCCTAGAATTTTGCAGGGAATTTACACATTCTTAATAATCGCATTCTACTTTATTACAATTTGAAATTTCACAGTGATAGCTATTTTATGTTTTTATTATCTAAAGTCAACAGTACAAAGTGGAATTTCCAAGTTAGAACAAAGGTTCAGGAGCCATTAAGAAGACTCATAAAAGTAAATAGGATTATTCATTATTGTATCATACTAAAGAGGAAAATAAAGGAAAACTATCCCGTCTATTTTTTAAGTACTTTATAAGAGTACTTCTAAATTTTATTATGACATTGTCTTCTTTTTTTATTTTTTACCCATTTATTAATATTCATTTTTAACATGGTTACATGATTCATGCTCCTACTTTCCCCTTCACCCCCCGCACTCCCCCCACCCGTGGCCGTCTATTTTTATATGGTAAAGCTAACATAAGATGGCCTTGAAAATGTGTAAGATTTCTTACATTTTGGCCCAACTCTTTGAATTCTAGATGATAAATCAGGCTTGTGTAAAAACAATGGAAGAAAATTACAACCAATGCAAAAGGAGGATGCTACTCATCTTGATACTATCTTGCAGTGCCAAAACTCAACAACAGAGAGGTATTTATAAATTAGTGCTTACTTCTTATGTATTTTTCTCATTGATCTGGATCAAAGGTTAAGCCAAATACAAACTGGAGAAGAATAAGAAAGAAAAAATTCAATTCCTCTCTATTGTATTCCAAGTGAAGTTAAAAACTCTTCCAGTTGGCAATCCAGACTATACTCATATCCTACCCTACCTTTTCAGGGATAGTTCATATTATTACCCTTCGTGACTTCTACATTCCAGTAAAAATGCTTCCTTTATTATGTGCAGAATACAACATTCACCCTTTGCTTCTGCCTTAGCTATTTCCTCTTTTTGTTGCTGATATGTAATTACATGATATGTAATATGACAATATAAATATATAAGTTGTCATTAATATGTAATTAATTATAATAAATATGCTTATCCAGGAGAAACAATTTTTCATATTACCTAGGTCAAAAAAATCTGTCTCATTCTTTTTTCCCCTCCCTTCCACTCCTCCCTTCTTTCCAAAATGGCAAGTAATGACACAGATTGTACATGTGTTATCATTTAATATATACTTCCCTATTCATCATGTTGTGAAACAAGACCTATACACTAGAGAAAAATTCATGGAGGAAATAAAGTGACTCTTCCTTTTTCTATGGCAATGGATAGCCATTTTTGTTGTAAGTCCCTTGGAGGTATCCTGGTGCCTTGCCTTATTGATAATAGTTAAATCATTGACAGTTGATCATCATACATTATTGCTATTATTGTGTAAACATTCTCCTGGTTCTGCTCACTTCCTTTTGTATCACTTCACAGAAGTCTTTCCCAGTTTTGTGTGTGTGTGTGTGTCTGTGTGTGTGATCATCTTGTTTGTCATTTATTATAGTACAATAGTATTCACCATTTCCTTTTTTTAAAAAACCCTTAACTTCTGTGTATTGACTTATAGGTGGAAGAGTGGTAAGGGTAGGCAATGGGGGTCAAGTGACTTGCCCAGGGTCACACAGCTAGGAAGTGTCTGAGGCCGGATTTGAACCTAGGACCTCCTATCTCTAGGCCTGGCTCTCAATCCACTGAGCTACTCAGCTGCCCCCTCACCATTTCCTTTTGATGGAATGTCCTCCTTCTCCACCCCACCCCACCACCCTTCCCAAGACCTATAGAATCTTATATGCATCTTTGACAATTCAACTTAAATACCACCTCCTCTAAGAAGTCTGCCTTCATTTCCTTTCCTGCCACTAGCCAGAAACAATCTTTCCTCTCAGGCTTCATAGGATATTTTGAATTGTATGCCATTAATTCCCTTATAATCATATTTCATTTATATAGTGAATGCCTTAAGCACTTTGCTCAAAATAATTTCATGAAGATAGTGAGTAGTATAAGTATTTTGAATCCTATTTTATAAATGAAAAAATTGAAACTAACAGGTTAATAGATTTGCCCATCATCAAACAATTGATCTTTATAGGTATTTATATAACTAATTTTTATACAATGTTTTAAGTTTCATGAAGGCATTATCTTTGTTTTATCTTAAATTTGTATCTTCTCCAACACCTAGAACATTGCTCTATACAATAGTGAATATTGAGAAGAGGTAAAGAAGGGTGCAGGCTAGGTAGCCTAGTGGATGGAGTGACAAGCATGGAGACAGAGGGCCTGGGTTTGAATCTGACCTCAGATACTTCCTAGCTGTGTGACCCCAGGTAAGTCACTTAACCTCAATTGCCCACCCCTTACCACTCTTATGCCTTGGAATCTATACTTAATATTGATTCTACAACAGAAGTTAAAGGTTTAAAAAAAACAAGAGGTAGAGGGAAGAAGAGGGAAAGGGCATGAGAAGAGAGGAACGGAGAGAACAGGGGGAAGAAGTAAGGAGATATTCTGACTAGAAATGGAGGAATTTTTCAAAATTAAATATTTTTAAAAGGAAATGGTATGTATTTCCAAAAAAACTCAGCAGCAGGAGTTAGAAAGAGAAACTCCATTTAAAATCACTCTAGAGGGGGGAGGTCGGGGGGTGAAGGGTAAAGTAAGAGCATGAATCATGTAACCATGTTAACTTTTCTAAAAAATAAATATTATTAAATGTTAAAAAAAGAAAGTAAAAAATTTAAAAAAAATCACTCTAGACAATATAAAATATTTAGGAATCTATCTGCCATGACAAACAGAGGAATTATATGAACACAACTACAAAAAACTTTTCACACAATTAAAACTAGACCTAAAAATTAGAAAAACATTAATTGCTCCTGGGCAGAACGAGCTAATATAATAAAAATTACAATCCTACCCAAATTAATCTACTAATTCAGTGCCATTCCTATCAAAACTAGATACTTTTTTATAGAATTAGAAAAAATTATAACAAAGTTCACCTGGAAGAACAAAAGATCAAGAGAAATAATGAAAAAATATATGAAGGATGGAGACCTAGCAGTACCAGATCTTAAATTGTACTATAAAGCAGTGGTCATCAAAAGAATATGGTACTGGCTAAGAGACAGAAGGGAGGATCAATGGAATAGACTAGGGGTAAATTACCTCAGCAAGCTACTGTTTGATAAACGCAAAGACTCCAGCTTTTGGGGCAAGAACTTACTAACAAAAACTGCCGGGAAAATTGGGGAAAAGTATGGGAAAAATTAGGTTTAGATCAACATCTTGCACCCCATACAAAGATAAATTAAAAATGGGTAAAATATGTAAATATAAAGAGTTAATTCATAAATAAAGTAGGTGAACATAGAATAGTATACTTTTTAGATCTATGGGAAAGGAAGGAATTTAAGACCAAGTAAGAGATAGAGAACATTGCAAAGTATAGAATGAATGACTTTGATTATATCAAATTAAAAAGGTTTTGTACAAACAAAATCAATACAACCAAAATTAGAAGGAAAACAACAAACTGGGAGAAGATATTTTATAACAAAACTCTCTGACAAAAGTTTTAATTTCTCATAAATATAAGGAACTGAGTCAAATTTATAAAAAATCAAGCCATTCCTCAATCCACAAATGGTCAAGGGACATGAATAGACAGTTTTGAAGTGATGAAATCAAAGCTGTCAATAAGCACATGAAAAAGTGTTCTAAATCCCCCCTGATTAGAGAAATGCAAATTAAAAAAACTCTGAGGTACCACCTCACACCTAGCAGACTGGCCAATAGGGCAGCAAAGGAAAGTGATAAATGTTGGAGGGGATGTGACAAAATCAGGACACTAATACACTGCTGGTGGAGTTGTGAATTGGTCCAACCATTGTGGAGAACAATTTGGAACTATGCCCAAAGAGCTTTAAAAGAATGCCCACCCTTTGACCCAGCCATACCACTGTTGGGTTTATACCCCAAATAGATAATAAGGAAAGACTTATACAAAAATATTTATAGCCGCGCTCTTTGTGGTGGTATACATTGGAAAATGAGGGAGTATCTATTGATTGAGGAATAGTTGAATAAACTGTGGTATCTGATGGTGATGGAATACTATTGTGCTGAAAGGAATAATGAACTGGAGGAATTCCATGTGAACTGGAAAGACCTCCAAGAATTGATGCAGAGCAAAAGGAGCAGAACCAGGAGAACATTATACACAGAGACTAATACATTGTGGCACAGTCGAATGTAATAGACTTTTCTGTCAGCAGCAGTGCAATGACCAAGGACAGTCCAGTGGAATTTATGAGAAAGAATACTATCCACATCTAGAGAAAGAACTGTAGAAATGGAAATGCAGAAGAAAAACATGTGATCGATCACGTAATTTGATAAGGATATGATTACGGTTTTGATATTAAAAGATCATTCTACTGCAAATATCAATAACATGGAAAAAGGTTTTGAACAATTATATAAATATATATTATTTTTATTTTCCCAAAAATTTTAATTTCCAAATTTCCCAAATTTAAGTTCCTAGTGGAACTGCTTTTCAGCTTCAGGAAAGGGGAGAAAAGAGGAGGTGAGGATCATGTAACCATGGAAAAATATTTTAAATTTTAAAAAAAGAAGATGTAATCTGAAACAGGCACAGACAACACAGAATGAGAGAAATCAAGAGGTTAAACAGAAAGAACTATAGACAGATTAAAGAAAAAGGCATCTTTCCAAATCCATAGTCTCATAGCATGCTTTGTGATTTTCTTGTTCAAAAAGACTTTCACACTAACTGTAAGAGAGTGAGGAAGGGAGAATCCCAATAAAAATGAACCATTATCTTAACAATCAAGAGGGCCAAGATACCAACAGTAAATGAATCCTCCTTTTTCCTGAGTAGCCAAGATGCCAACAGCAATGAAACTAACATTACTAAAGCATCATTTCTTGTCTGTGTAGTCTGTAATTCTTCCAAAGGTTCAATTTCACCCAAGATCAATAAACTGACAAGAGCACAGACACCTGAAGTCAATTCTGCATTGCTGAGTAATGGGACTTGGGTGGTTTGTTAAGGACATGCTGGGAGAATCTCACCCACAGAATTCAAGATGAAGGGCTACAGGACTGTCTTCTTTTCTGAGCTGAATTTCTCACTTTCTGTTGCTCAAGAAGAAAAGTCATAACCAAAAGAAAAAAGGGGGAGGGGCTAATCTCTTCTTGGGAAAGATGCAACAACCATGTCATCCCCACCCAGTGAAATCCCCAAAGATGTCATTAGTTAATGGTCATTAGATAAAAGGGATCCAGATAAAACATCATGAAGCCGGAGTTCTGGGTTAAGATGGCGGCAGAGTAAGAAGCAGCTCTTAAGCTCTCCTGACCAAAACACACAAAACTCCTCAAGGGAACATAAAAACAAGTCCAGATGAACGGAGGAACCCTACAACAGGGCACAGCATGGAAGGTACGTGGAATCGGGGCATTTCCATGCTATAAAGGGGTGAAACAGCTCTCACTAAATCGCGGGCTGAGCAACAACCCAACCCCCATTCCCTCCACACATAACACCTATAGCGCCAAAGCCAGCTAAAAAGAAATAGAGCAAGTTTGGGGCACCCATCGAGTCATTGGCAGCTCCGGGGCCTGTTCCTGAGAGCAGCAAGATTTAGGATCCCAAAAAGCTAACGAACGCACATAAAATTTGAGCGCGGGAGCAGAAAGCAGAGAGCTAACGCAGGGCGCAGAAAGCGGCTCAGAGCGCAGGCACTGGCGGAGGCGTGGGTGGAGGCAGACACAGCCACGAGCTAAAGCTCTGAAACCCTGAGTGGGGAACCAGTGCAGATAGGTATACAACTGTGGAAGCAGCGCCCTGAGACTTGTAAAGAAATCTCCAGCAGAGGATCAAGCAAGGGGGCCCACCAGGGGGCTTGACCTTGGAAAAAACCAGAACTCAGACCTCAGGAGCAAAAAGACTGTGGACAGACCCTGAGCGCGAGGATAAACCTGAGAAGCTGCTGGGCTAACGATGGCTACCCAGTCTCAGGAAGTTCACAAGAGAAAGATTAAC
>NC_058135.1:48923297-48985317 GCF_016433145.1 Gracilinanus agilis
TTACTCTCAGTGTAACCAACCTGGAGAGGGAAGAGTAGCTATACTATCCATTGGGACATAAAACTCTTATCCAACCCTTCTGAGAAAGTCAGAAGGGATAAACCAAGGGGAGCTTTTTTTTTTTTTTTTTTTTAAAAGGGAGGGGAGAAGAAGGGGGAGGGAATTCATAAGGCCTTTAAAAACAAAAAGAGGGGGAAAAATAAGGGAGGGGGTAGAAAGGGAAGTTAATCAAGAGAGGGGATAAGGGATAGCGGCACAATAACAAACCACTGGTTTAAAAGGAAATAGTATCAATAAGCACATGAGAAAGTGTTCTAAATTTCTAATAATTAGAGAAATGCAAAGTGAATTCTATCAGACATTCAAAGAGCAAATAATTCCAATACTATACAAATTATTTGATATGATAAACAAAGAAGGAGTCCTACCAAATTCCTTTTACGACACAAATATGGTACTGGTTCCAAAGCCAGGGAGATCAAAAACAGAGAAAGAAAACTACAGACCAATCTCCCCAATTTATAGCTGCGCTTTTTGTGGTGGCAACAAACTGGAAAAGGAGGGTATGTCCTTCAATTGGGGAATGGCTGAACAAACTGTGGTATATGCTGGTGATGGAATACTATTGTGCTAAAAGGAATAATAAACTGGAGGAGTTCCAGGAGAACTGGAGAGACCTCCAGGAACAGATGCAGAGTGAAAGGAGCAGAGCCAGAAGAACATTGTACACAGAGACTGATATACTGTGGTAAAATTGAATGTAATGGACCTCTGTACCAGCAGCAATACAATGACCCAGGACAGCTCTGAGAGATTTATGGTAAAGAACACTACCCACATTCAGAGGAAGGACTGCAGGAGAGGAAACATATAAGAAAAACAACAGCTTGAACGCATGGGTCGGGGTGGACATGATTGAGGGTGTGGACTCGAAACTACCACACCAATGCAACTACCAACAATTTGGAAATAGGTCTTGATCAATGACACATGTTTAAACCAGTGGAAATGTGCATCGGCCATGGGTGGGGGGAGTATGGGGGGGTGAAGAGGAAAGTAGGAGCATGAATCATGTAACCATGTTAAAAATGAATATTAATAAATTTTTTTAAAAAAAGAAAGAATCCATAATAATTAGTCACATGAAAATCCTCAAAAATATTACTGATTAATGCAAAGATATTTTAAATACTACCTTATATGAACAATATTGACTACCATTACATAAAAGGAAAATGCCAAATGTTGGAGGGCATATGGGAAAATCAGGACCATTAATGCATTATTGATGAAGTTGCAAATAAGTTCAATCAATCTGCAGGAAACCCAGTAATACAACTATTAGTTCAATCTCCTAAGAGTTCAAAGAATAGGGAAAAGGATCTATATTCAAAACATCTATGTCTCTGGTGATAAAGAATTAGAAATCAAGGGGATACCCATTAACTGGTAAATGACAGGACAAGATGTATTATATCATTGTGATGGAATACCATTATTGTATAAAATGCTGTACTGAAATTTAATTAACAAATCAGGATAATAAAAGAAAAACAGAGAAAACATATGAACTCATGGAAAGTAAAATTAGCAGGACCAGGAGAACACAGGCCAGGCCTGGAAATTGGAGATCTTGGGTTTAAATCTGGCCTCAGATAATTCTGGAGTGTGTTCCCTGGGCAAATTACTTAGCCCTTCCTAGCCTTTCCTACTCTTGCCTTGGAACAGATACTCGATATTGATTCTAAGACAGAAGGCAAGTATTTGAGAGAGAGAGAGAGAGAGAGAGAGAGAGAGAGAGAAGGGGGAGGGAAAGAAGGAAGGGAGAAACTTCTTGAGCCAATAGATGATATGAAATCCATTTTCTGGAAATGGTACCAACAGTGATATCATCATCATTTTTTCTTATAGGGCATACAGAAGTATATCTGTCTAATTCTTATTAGTAAACATTCTGGGTTACCATTTTTTATGAATTTAAATCTCAATATAATTTTGGTGTGAACAGGCTCTTGGGGGTAGTAACTCAATCAGCAACAAGTTGTATCATTGTGAAAATAGCTGGCACAAAGTAAATTAATTACATGCATTAGTATACAATTAACTTATATTTTTACATACTTTGAATGTGCAGTGTGTCCTTTTGCTGCACTCACATTTTTCACACAACTTGGCACTGGGATCATAAGATTTTGACACATATTCTTTAATTCTTTATCATGAAATCACATCACACTAGGATAGTAAGTCTATCTTTCATATGTATAATTCATATACATGACTGTAGACTCCATTCCCAAGATCAGGTGAGTTCCCATTCCATAAGTCATGTTACTATGAAGTCTTCACTTAGTGTTTAAGGATTAACAGGCTATTTTCCAGGAATCCTTTTAGCTGATGTCAGTGGTTTTCTTTCAGCTTCAACCACCTTTCCTTTATGCCTCAAAGTAACTGATCTTGTTTCTTCATTGTGAATTCGAACGTTCACCAAAATTCTTGACTTTCCCACACCAACAGCCTTTGCAATATCTCCAGTAGTCACTGAATCATGTTCCTTACAGAGCCAACAACTTTTACATAGTTCTGTGGAGCAATGTGAATTCTTTAAAAAACAAAAAACAAAACAAAAAAAACAAAAAACACTTTCATCTGTGTGTGGAATTAGTGCAGGCGCTCTTCTAAGAGCACATCACGCCATCCCTTTCGCCTCATTTTGCCTCTGTTCATGAGCAGTTGGATTTCTATCCAAATGATAAAAGCACAAGCCCTTCTTCCCAGCAGCTAGAGCTGGAACCTCAGCTTCTCACTTCTTTCCTTAATCCACTCTCAGACCTAGCATCTTTGTAATCCTCTTTTGTTTCCTGCTGTCTGCCAGGATTGGGTCTCCATATTCTAATCCTGTGTTAGTGTTTTTTTCTCCAGTGTTCCCCATGCCTTTCTTTTGACATGAAATTGGAGGTGTTATGTTCTTTACAAATTGAAAATTCAAAAAGGCCCAAGTTAGAATTAGGAATCAAACTCACACAGTGGGTTCTTTCAGGACTTCCAATGATTAACTTTTTGTCCATAAAAAAATCACATTCATTTCCATGAGAGTTTGGGACTTTATGCGCTTGTTCTTGTCACAAAACTACTTTTTTTTATTCTAGTCATGTCTTTCTCCACACATTCCCCCTGCCTTTACTAAAAAAGCATTTGCTTTCAGATTGGTGCCCTCTTTAGTGTAGCAGTAGGTGACGATATTCTTTTCCTTTACTCGATCCTTTTTAATTTTTTTCACAGGCAATTATCAAAGGACAGAACCATTCCTTAGCGGCCACTGCTCCCTAGGTATAGAAAGACCTGGCATTTCATTGCCTCCTAAAAAGGAAACTTCAAAAATCAAAGAGGATACTGTGCTAAGTGTGGGTTTATAGGAAAGAAGTTGGCCCAGGAGAAAAGCTTCAGAATGAATGGCCTGCAGGAGTTTGGATAGAAATGCTACAACTGCATTGTAGCATTTATCCCCAAGAGATTTTAGGCATTCCTTCATTATTCAAATCCTACATTATATAATGTTTTTATTTCTTAAAGTTTTTTCAGATCTATCATATCCCACTATTTAGGGAGAAGAGGGCACAGGAATGGTGGTATGGCAGCAGAGCAAATCTGTGATTATATTGGTATAGGGTCTTCTCTTCTGTTACTAATTTAAAATGATAATAATTTTGTCATTCAGTCATTTCAGTCTTGTCAGACTCTTTGTGACCTAATCTGGGATTTTTGTTACAAAGATATTGAAACCCCGGCTCATTTTACAGAGGGGGAAACTGAGATGAACCAGGTTAAGAGATTTGCCCTAAGTCACACAGCTAATAATGGTCTGGGGCTGGATTTGAACTCAGGTCTTTCTTACTCCAGGGCTGCTGCTCTATCCAGCCACACAGTAATAGTATTAGCTAATCATTAACATTTACATAGTGCTTACTAGGCTAAACTGTTTGCTGCCCTAAGTGTTTTATAATTATCTCATTTGTTCCTCCTAACAACTCTGAGGATATTTTTAAACCCAATTTATAAATGAGGAAACTGAGGCAAACAGAATTAAGTGTTTTGCCCAGGACCACACAGTAAATGTTCAAGGCCAAATTTGTACATGTATTTGTACTGATTCAGACCCTGTGCTTTGCCACCTTATAAACCTGGTTTCCTAGAATACAGAGGAGCTAAGTGACTTTCCCAGAATCACACAGGCAAAATGCATATGACGTGAAACTTAAACCCATGCCTTCTTGACTCCACAATCAGCTTTCCAATCACTGTTCCATGTTACCTCTCTCACTATATCCTTCCCCCAAATTCACAGGGTATAGGAAAGATCACTATTGCTGTGCCCAGAGAGCAAATAGTCTGTCAAAAAGCATTTACTAAGCTCCAACTATGTATCAGACATTGTACAAAGTACTAAGGAATGGGGAGAAAAATAGTCCCTATTTTCAAGGAACTCCAAGTCAAATGGGCAAGAATCATCATGCAAACAATATATAAAATATTCTATCTACAAATTGGACAGGCATAGGATAAATTGGGGGTAATGTACCATTCATTCAGTGCACACGCCTCTGATTTGCCATTACATATGCTAACAAATATGAGGGAAATGCAAATTAGGCTTCCTCTTCTTGATGGATGTAATCAAGCTTTATTACCCAAAACATGTAAACAATACCCTCTGAAAACAAACTTCCACAATTCTGATGGCAGAAGTTCCTATCAGCTTATTTCTTACCAGACCAGATGAAGTTTGCTCTGTATATCTCCATCCAGGGTGGTCTTCCACCAAGTTTTCAAATCTCTTTCAGCCAATCAGTATTGCTATAATCCTAAATGTGGAAGAATTAAGGATCTTGTCAGCTCTTATCTCACTTTTAGTTAAAGTTGTTTACCATATCATTTGATTGGTAGTTTATTTCAAAATGGCCTGTTTATAATAGTTTCTCATTGGTAGTTTGTTTTATCAGAGGGGTTACATGTGTTTATCAGTTGTTTTTAAGAATATACATGTCTGGGGCAGGCAATGATTCAGTGGATTGAGAGACAGACATGGAAACAGGAAGTCCTACGTTCAAATGTGACATCAGACAATACCTAACTATGACCTTGGGCAAGTCACTTAACCCCAAATGCCTAGCCCTTACTGTCTTTCTGCCTTGGAACCCATACTGAGAGTATTAATTCTAATACTGAAGAAAGGTGTTTTTTTTAATGGAGTCTGTTATGCTAAATTGGCAAACTATCTTAAGACAATAAATAAAACTTATTCTCACTGTTATCAATTATACTAAATTAATAAGCTTATTCCTATCTTAAAATGTATTCTCACTATAGAATATCTCAAAGGAAAGGCAGTAAGATAAAGGGACTGGGAAAGGCTTCACTTGGGGGAAAAGGAAAAAAAAAGACTTTAGCTGATCCAGATTCAGAAATAAGAGCATCACATGCAAGGAAGTCAGTGTCACTATATGAAAGATTACATGCTGAGAAACAAGAGGGAAGAAATTTGGGAAGGTAGGAAGAGACAAGGTAATGAACTTAAAAAAAAAAACAATCATTTTTCTTCATCCCCAAAGCTCCATATTATGCCCTATCATATTCCTAGGTTTTAATTTTATATTTTTTAGGAGAGGAATGTGATATTTTTTCCTATTTTCATTTGGTTCTTTAGTTCTAATGGTTTGGGTTTGGTTATTTTAATGATTTCTTTAAATATGATGTGTAGGCTTGTTGTTTGAATGTGGTCTTCAAGTAATCCAATGATTCCTAAGTTCTCCCTCTTAGCTATATTTTTGTAATCAAATGTTTTTTTATAGTAGATGCCTGCCATGTTCAAATTTTTTAGTCTTTAGACTGTTTTAATATTTCTCATTTCATTGGTTCTTTGAAATCTGTTTGCTCCATTCTGTTTTACAGAGTCTGCTACTGGGATAGATAATGTGTTGCATCTTCTGTTCTTTATTTTCTCTTTTCTTTCCGTTTTTCCTAAAGTAGCTTTAATTTGATTTTTAAAATAAATATATATTGATATCTTTTGTTTATATCACTAAAATTCCCCCAATATGCTTCTGCCTGTCATCTCTTACAACTAATCATATTGTAAAGATAAAAAGAGAGGAGAAAATCAACAAAACTTATTAATAAATTGAAAAAGTATGACAATATGGTATAATTTGTGGATGTCCATCTCAGCAAAGGGGTGGGGCAGGATAAAGGTTTCTTTTTTATTTTTTAAACCCCTTACCTTCCATCTTAGAATCAATACACATATTGGTTTCAAGAGTAGTAAGGACTAGGCAATGGGGTTAAGTGACTTGCCCGGGTGTCACATAGCTAGGAAGTTTTGGAGGTCAAATTTGAAAGCATGACCTCTCATCTCTAGGCCTAGCTCTCAATCCGCTGAGCCACCTACCTACCCTTAAGGTATTTTTTTTATATCTTCTTTTTCAATACCTCTTTGCTGGAGATCTGCCTCCTCACAGAGTTGCATATATTTATATGTTTAATATCTTATTAAAGCTTAAAATTTATTGTTTTTAATAACTTAATAGCTTAGCACCAAGAATTTTGAGATATCCTGCATTTCAAGATTTTTTGTTTTATATCTCAATGGCTAAATCATCATTGCAATTCTTTTTGCTAAGTTGAGTTTACTTGAATTTGAATTCTGCCTCTGCTACCTATGCTTGGTGGTATCTTGAGCAAGAAAGCCAGTGGATCCCAGTTTCCTCATCTGTAAAATGAGTGGATAGGTCAATCAACCAGTCTATCAATCAGAAGACATTTATGAAGTGCATGCTTTGTGCCCAACACTATGCCAGACACCAAAGATATGAAGACAAAACTTAAATCATCATAAGATCATAGATTTAGAGCTAGAAGAGATCTTATCTTGGAAGCCATCTAATTCAACCTCCTCCTTTTTTAGATAACAAAACTAAGGCTTAGAAAGAATAAGTAGCTTGTCTAGAATTACGTGTTTAAATGCCAGAGATAGGAAATGAAGGCAAGTCTGTCCTAATTCCAAATCAAACAACTCTATCCACTAGACCTTATCAAGCTTGCATTGATAAGGACATGAAAGGCCTCTTCAGGCTCTAAATGTGATGGAGGTATTTTTATTCTTTTTGTTTGTATGTGCTTTACTTTAAGATAGAAATGTGATTTGAAGAGCATGTGTGATCCTATTTAAGGTAATAGTCACAGACTCTAGCAAAAAGCTTTCTTTCCCTGCATTTTTATGAAGTTTGAGTAATTGTGTTGGTGGAGATTAATGTTCACCCTGTAATTAAATCCATACTCAGTATTCAATCACTGTCCCTGTACCAATTACTAAGCCACAGTTGCCTCATCACTCCCTTTAGATGAACAAGCTGACAAAATTTCCTTTTGAATGAAGACTTTTTGCTATGGTCTAGGATTTATCCATTATAAAGAAGTTCTAGGACTCACTTTTTGAAGTTCCTAAGCCAGAAAAGCCTCAGCTTAGTTCCTGATGGTTTGCTCATAAGACCTCCATTTCTTACATCAGTTGTAAGTCCAGGTGTCTGGAAATTCACTTATCCATTTGTTCTTGGGTCCAAGAGCTCTCTCCCTGTCACTGTGAGACCTTCCATTCTCTTTTCTTCCCAGAGCCAGCAAGATTCTTGACATAGAGCCAAAGACCTTCAGTGTGAATCCTGACTCTTCTGATATCTGTGGGATCTAGAACAAGCCAATTTACCTACCATGACTTCAGTTTCCTCATTTGAAAAATGGAATGGTCTCCTGAGAGAACTTCCACACTTTGTTCAAAGGCCTTCATTCACCTCAAGCTTCACCCCATTGGCTCAGCCTAAGTGTGAACCTCTGAAGTTGTTCTTTATCCTTTTTTTCATAGTAGCTATAAACCTGTGGGACAATAAACAGATCAACAAAAAGAACAAAAACTAGGGGTGTGTAATAAGGGAATGGGCGAGGTTGAAGTGCCAAATTTTGGTTCTCCCCAGTCGGTTCCATCGGTGGTGCCCAGATTCCTCAGCCTGCCTGCCCTTGTCGGGTCTCCTTTCTTCCTTCCCTCCAGTCTCCTCTGACACTGCAGCAGCATCACAACAGCAGCAATTGTAACGTCAGAGGGGGCGGGGCCAGTAACAAAGGCGGCGAGAGGATAAAAAGGGCCAGTGAGGCAGTCCCTCCCTCAGTCACTCTTGACCCAGTTAAGAGTAACAAGTTGGACAGAGACTAGTGAAAGCTGGTTGTGTGGGTTTAGCTAGCCTGTCTGACTGCCGGTAGCGCCAGCATTAGCTGAAAACGCAACCTTTGCCCCCCTCCCCCCTCCCTCACGAGCCCAAGGATACTTTTTCCTGCCCCTCCTCCCCCCCCACCCCTTCCCTCGATTGTCCTTCCCAGAGTGAAGGACCCGCTCTCCGTAGGGGCAGCAGCAGCGGCCACCTGAGCCCGGGCCGCTAGGCACGAACAACCTTCCCGGGAGCGCGGAGGCTAGTGGCTACAGAGGCCTGAGCAGAGAGCCCATCGGTGAAACAACTCCTACATTCCGGCCCCTCCGGGACTCTGAAGCCAAGGAGGCGAGCCTCTCCTGTCAGAGGAGGAAGTGAGCCCAGAGCACTTTTTCGTAGTGAGTGCTACTGGTAGAAGAGGATCATCACTGCAGCAGTAGCACCATGTCAACTGGAGACAGTTTTGAGAGTCGGATGGGGGAAATTGACAACCTGCAGTGGGACCCGAAGTCGGAAGCGAATTTGGAATTATTGTTGGATGGATTGAATGCGTTGGTATATGAACTGGATTTTCCAGCACTAAGGAAAAATAAAAATATTGACAACTTTTTATTCAAATATAAGGATGCAATAACTAAAATGAGAGATTCACACATGAAAGCTGAAGATTACGAAGCACTGAAAGTGATTGGTAGAGGAGCATTTGGGGAAGTCCAATTAGTAAGACATAAATCCACCAGGAAGGTGTATGCAATGAAGACGCTGAACAAATCCAAAATGATTAAGAAGTCAGATTCTGTCTTCTATTGGGAAGAAAGAGACATTATGGCCTTTGCTAACAACCCCTGGGTGGTTCCTTTATATCATGCCTTCCAAAATGACAGCTATCTCTTTATGATAATGGAATATATGCCTGGTGGAGATCTGCTTCATTTGATGAGTCACTGTGATGTGCCTGAAAAGTGGGCCCGCTTCTATGCTGCAGAAGTAGTTCTTGCTTTGGATGCAATCCATTCTATGGGCTTTATTCATAGAGATGTGAAGCCTGACAACATGCTGCTGGATAAATCTGGTCACCTGAAGCTAGCTGATTTCGGTTGTTGTATAAAGATGAATAAGTACGGTGTTGTACAATGTAATACGACACTTGGAACACCTGATTATATTTCTCCAGAAGTATTACAGTCTCAATGTGGTGATGGTTATTATGGGCAAGAATGTGACTGGTGGTCAGTTGGCATATTTTTATATGAAATGCTTGTAGGTGATACGCCTTTTTATGCAGATTCACTGGCCATAACCTACAATAAGATCATGAACCATAGTGATGCTCTTACCTTCCCTGAAGATAACAGTTTGTCAGAAGAGGCAAAACATCTTATTCGTGCCTTCATTACTGACAGGAAAGTGAGATTAGGGCGAAATGGTGTAGAAGAAATAAAAGGACATCTCTTCTTCAAAAATGATGAGTGGGCTTGGGAAACTCTTCGAGATACTGTTGCACCTATCATACCTGATCTCAGTAGTGACATCGATACTAGTCATTTTGATGACATAGAAAAAAGCAAGAAAAAAGTTGAACTAGTCACTCTTCCAAGAGATTTTGTTGGCAATCAACTGCCTTTTGTAGGATTTTCATATCATAGCGATCCTAGATATTTATCTGCATCTTCGGCAAATCCTAATGATGATAATAGAACTGCCACCAATGTGGATAAAACTTTGCAGGAAACTTTACAAAACACAATCGATAAGCTGGAAGAACAACTGAGTAATGAAATACAGTTAAAAGAGGAAATTGAACAAAAATGCAATACTTCAAACATAAAGCTAGACCAAATAATGAAAGAACTGGATGAAGAGGGAAATCGAAGAAAAAAATTAAAATCTGCATTGTCTCGGATTGAGAAAGAGAAAATGTTGCTGCAGCACAGAATTAATGAGTTCCAAAGAAAAATGGAACGGGAAAATAAGAAGAGACGAACTGCTGAAAATGAGGTTTCTATGTTGAAAGATAAATTGGACGACTTAAAGAAAATAAGTCAAAATTCTCAAATGGCACAGTTACAGAAACAACTAGAAGCTGCCCATGTCTTACTGAGGACAGAATTGGACACAGAAATAAGATTAAAGAAAAGCAATGTGGAATTGAAGAAATCAGTAAGTAAGTTAGAGTCCCTGAACAGAGAATTGCAGGAGCGGAACAGAATTTTAGAGAGAACCAAATCACAAGTAAACCAGGATTATTATTACCAGGCTGCATTAGAAGCTGAACAAAGAGACCCAAGTCATGGATCCGAGATGACTGGAGATCTCCAAAGTCGAATTACTTCTTTGCAGGAAGAAGTGAAATACCTCAAACAAAACCTTGAAAGAGTGGAGGGGGAAAGAAAAGAAGCTCAAGATAAGCTTAATTGTTCAGAAAAGGAAAAAAATAATTTGGGAATAGATTTAAACTACAAGCTAAAATCATTACAACAAAGGGTAGAACAAGAAGTAAATGAGCATAAAGTAACTTCCCATTTAACTGACAACTATCAGTCTATTGAAGAGGAAGAGAGATCAACAGAGAAAGCTGAAAATATAGTTGTTTACATTGAAAAGCAATGTTCCATGCTAGATGTCGACTTGAAACGGTCACAACAAAAATTGGAGAATCTGGCTGAACACAAAGAAAGGATAGAGGATGAAATCAAGAATTTAACACGGCAGCTAGAGCAAGAATCAAATAAGTCGTTACTGATAGAGGATGAATTGAAAACTCAAGCTTTTGAGAAGGACGATCTCAAAGGATTAGAAAAGCAAATGAAACCAGAGATCAACATATTGTTAGAAACAAAGAAATCATTGGAATTTGAACTAGCTCAACTCACAAAACAATATCGTGGAAATGAAGGACAGATGCGGGAACTACAGGATCAACTTGAAGCTGAACGAAACTTCTTAACACTTTGCAAAACTCAGATTAAGGAACTTAAAGAAGAAACTGAAGGAAAAAATCAAGAAAATCTAAAGAAAATACCGGAACTGCAAAATGAAAAAGAAGCACTTGCAGTACAGTTAGACCTTGCAGAAACAAAAGCTGAATCGGAGCAGTTGGTTCGAAGCCTTCTGGAAGAACAATATATTGGATTTAAAGAGGGTAAGAAAGTAGCTTCACAAAATAAACAAGAAATTGTTACAGATAATGATCATACTGTTTGGCTAGAAGAAATTAAAACCACATTAACCAAAGATATCGAGTTACTAAGAAAAGAAAATGAAGAGTTGACCGAAAAAATGAGGAAAGAACAAGAAGATTATAAATTGAAGAAAGAAGAGGAGATTAATAATCTAAAAGCTTCTTTTGAAAAGAATATTAATACTGAAAGAATCCTAAAAACACAGGCTGTTAACAAATTGGTAGAAATAACTAATCAGAAAAATTTTAAAATTAATAGAAAGTCTAAACAAGATTTAAGAAAGAAGAAAAAGGAAAACGGAAAGCTGTTAAAACTGGACCAACTCAAGCAAGAAAGAGAGAAATTCAATCCGATGGTAGTGAAACACCAGAAGGAACTCAATGAAAATTTGCAAGCACAATTGGTTGAAGAATGTACCCACAGGAATGAGCTTCACATACAGCTAGCTAACAAAGAGAGTGCTAACAAAGAGAGTGGCATAGAGCAGTTGCGTGCAAAAGTAATGAATCAGAAAAATTTTAAAATTAATAGAAAGAAGTCTAAACAAGATTTAAGAAAGAAGAAAAAGGGAAACAGAAAGCTATTAAAGCTGGAACTCAACCAAGAAAGAGAGAAATTCAATCCGATGGTAGTCAAACACCAGAAGGAACTCAATGAAAATTTGCAAGCACAATTGGTTGAAGAATGTACCCACAGGAATAAACTTCACATACAGCTAGCTAACAAAGAGAGTGGCATAGAGCAATTGCGTGCAAAAGTTTTGGGCCTTTCAGATTCTACCAACATTATGAATTTTCCTAGTGCTGATGAAATGGATAGAATTCCCAAATCAACAATGGAAGGCTGGTTATCAGTCTCAAATAGAGGAAATGTAACCCTGTACAGCTGGAAGAAACAGTACGTTGTTGTGGGCAGCAAAAAAATTTTGTTCTACAATGATGAACAGGATAAGAAACAGTCAAATCCATCTATGGTACTGGACATAGACAAATTATCCCATGTGCGACCTGTAAGCCAAGGTGATGTGTATAAAGCAAAAACGGAAGAAATCCCTAAGATATTCCAGATCCTATATGCAAAGGAAGATGAATGTAGAAAAGATTTGAAGATGAAGCCTACTGTACAAGCTAAAAAGACCAATTTTCAGAATCACAAAGGGCATGAATTTAAGCCTACACTTTATCGCTTTCCAGCCAACTGTCAGGCTTGTACCAAACATCTCTGGCATGTTTTTAAGCCACCCCCTGCCCTTGAATGTCGAAAATGCCATGTCAAATGCCACAGAGATCACTTAGAGAAAAAAGAAGACTTTATTTCTCCGTGCAAAGTCACCAGCTACGTAACACCAGCAACGGATATACTACTCTTAGCTTCTTCTCAGGATGAACAGAAGAAATGGGTATCCCATATAATGAAGAAGATGTCTAAGATTCCAACAACATCCAATTTTGTTCCAACAACATCCAATTTTGTTCCAACAACATCCAATTTTGTTCCAACAACATCCAATTTTGTTCCAACAACATCCAATTTTGTTCCAACAACATCCAATTTTGTTCCAACAACATCCAATTTTGTTCCAACAACATCCAATTTTGTTCCAACAACATCCAATTTTGTTCCAACAACATCCAATTTTGTTCCAACAACATCCAATTTTGTTCCAACAACATCCAATTTTGTTCCAACAACATCCAATTTTGTTCCAACAACATCCAATTTTGTTCCAACAACATCCAATTTTGTTCCAACAACATCCAATTTTGTTCCAACAACATCCAATTTTGTTCCAACAACATCCAATTTTGTTCCAACAACATCCAATTTTGTTCCAACAACATCCAATTTTGTTCCAACAACATCCAATTTTGTTCCAACAACATCCAATTTTGTTCCAACAGCATCCAATTTTGTTCCAACAGCATCCAATTTTGTTCCAACAGCATCAAATTTTGTTCCAACAACATCCAATTTTGTTCCAACATCAAATTTTGTTCCAACATCAAATTTTGTTCCACCATCCAATTTTGTTTGTGCATCCCCTAGAAGACTTTCTACCAGATCTAGGATAAATAAGTTTTTCCAAAAAGTTGTCAGAAATACATCTGGAAAAACTAAGTAACCGTATACCATCTTGATATGGAATCTTGTGGGATGCCATCTGAGAAAGTGGACTTCTTAAACATGCAGAACAGACAATGTTTCAACTCTGACAACAAATATCATAATGGGAAGGGTTAATAATTAAGATTGTGCTTTGGCACAAAAGCACACTGAGGGTTTTTATTGTGGGTTTGGTAGATTAGGTGTTATTATCATGTAATGCAAATAAAAGCAAATAAAAAGCTTAGCTTGGTATATTTTTTTGAAAAGTGTTGCCTTTTTAAATTTCTAAGAAAATGCAAGTTTCACTATCAAAATCGGCTCATGGTGGGCAGCTAGGTCAGCTCAGTGGATTGAGAAACCAGGCCTAGAGGTCCTGGGTTCAAATCTGGCCTCAGACACTTCCCAGCTGTGTAACCCTGGGCACAGTGTCACTTGATCCCTATTAAAAAATCAGCTCATGGAAGAAGTAAAAATCTCTCAAAAAGAGATGAAATGAAATTTCGATAAAGACTGGTTGCAGGACTGCAGAATTATCTTAAAGAAGCAATATGATCACTTGAACTTTAAAAGTGCCCTCACTGTAAAGTGGAACAGCCTTAATTTAGGCCCATCCTGGACTTGAATGGGAGGAAGTTAAATATTTATTATGCTTTTACAAATGTTTACAAATACTGTCTATGTTTCAGCAGATTTCTTGATTGAGGGGAAGGAGAAGACAAAAAATAATTACATTTACTATGCAAAGCCATACTGAATTATTTTAATGCTTGAAGCATTTAGGAACTAATGTACAAAAGAACCAAGTTTGAAAGCATATTTTGGGGGGTATATCATTTCTATGAATTTATAATGTAAGAGTGAAAAGACTTTAAGTTAACAAACATATATATGCACTGTTTGAAATGTAAATTATTTTTAGAACACTTTTAATCTTGGTGGTGCATTGCCCTTCTAGTGCCTTAATTTGAGATAATTATTTTACTGCCATGTCTAAATGTAGAAATTTCAAAAAAGCAAATTATATATATTTCCTGACAGTTATGTGACAGTGGATTTTTATTAATAATTGGTTTAATTTAAAGTATTTTAGAAGTTGGTTTGAATTTCATAAATTGAGTACAATCTTTGCATGAAATTACCCTGCTATGATGAATGAGTTCATAAAAATGTCTGCAAAAAAGTAAAGAAAGCAGAACATACATCTGTGTTTTCCAGTTAATATAGGAATTACCAGATAAATACTGTATAACAAGAGTTCAAATGGGCAATATGATTTTTTTAACCAAATACCTCCTCAGTAATTTATAATGGCTTTGAAGTGTATCAAATAAGAAGCAATGGAAAATTGATTCATCTCTAAGATAATATGCATGTTTCAGTGGGATTGAAAGCTGCACTGATGGATATGTAATAATAAAAATATCAGTTATATATGAAGTGCAAAATTCTATATAGACCATATTGCAGGCAAGTAAAGCCAAAAAAGTGGCAGGAAAAGGGGCAAAGCAATTGCAAAATAAATCTTTAGATATGAAACAGAATAAAATAGGAATGAGGGTCAGACATGGCTTGATCAATGTATTACCATACAAAAATCTAGCAAATGGAAAGCCAAAAACAAACAAAACAATCCCAAATGATGTCTGTGTAGCTTTTGGCTACCAAGTGTGGCCAGCTATTATTTTAGAGACTCGGTCTGACCTCAAAGAAACAGCTTTTGGCAAAAAAGGTAAAATGTTTCAACTAATGAGTTTAAAAGTGAAGAACAAAATGTGTTTCAAAAAGTGTCTTTCACATGATGTGAGAAGATAACAATTATCTATATAAATACAAATATCTAAATAATATGCTTATTAGTTTAAAAAGGACTAAGTTAATCATATAAATCTGCCTTCTGGCACATAGTTATTGTTCAGGATATCAACTATTCAGGATTTCACCAGTCCTTGAGGTTTTTCTTCCACCATATCCTCAAGCCAGCATGGGCTCAAGAGAACCCACTCAGCCATAGTTACAAACCTGGGCTTTGATGTATTTTTTTGTTCAATGTCTAAACTTTAGAGGAAGAGATGGAGAAAATTCTAATAATGCAGGTTAAACTTTTTTTTCAGAAATATGGTTGTTACATGTTAAAACCAGTGGAAATATGCATTAGCCATGGGGGGGGGGTTGGGGGGTGAAGGGGAAAGTTTATAGAGCATGAACCATATGTTAACTTTTTCTATAAAATAAATATTAATAAATGTTTAAAAAATAAAGTACAAATAGAACTGGGAAAAAAAGAAATGTAAAATATTTATCATCACACCATATCCCAATTTTCTTTACCTTAATAGATAGGGTTTCGTGAGTTTTTGTGTTTAAATTTAAAAAAATATTGTCCATTTTTCTAGGGTATATGTTCATAAACCATGTTTGTCATGCCTTCCCTGGAAGTCTACAGAAAACTCCCTCCAAGAATGGTTTTAAATAATGAGATGCATAAAATTACAAAGGAAACCAATTATATTGAAAATCATTCTCAAGTTCATGAACTCCTTTAAGAACTCCTGCAGGCTCCAGGAGTAGTCAATAAACATTCGGTTAATAAACACTTATTATGTGCCTATTGTGTGCCTCCAGGCACTGTGCTAAGGGAGATAAAAATAGCAAAGTCCATAGATGACAGATACACACCATTGTATATTGATGCAAAGAATTTGATTCATCAGTCCATGAAGCATTTATAAAGTTTTTGCTAGATGCTGAGGACACAAAGAGAGAAATGAAGAAATCCCTGCCCTCAGGGAGTTTTTATCTTCTCTTTGGGGAAGCTTTTCAGGCAGAGCTTGGACTGCCAAGTTAGTTAGCCTTCAAGAATGCTAGGTTGTTTCATATTACATAGTGATGCACTGGAAAGAAAGAAATAATGGGATCTGATATTTCACCTTTAACAACCTACAAAAGGAAAAGGTTCTTGGCACCTGATTGACTGTCAAAGGGAGAATCCGTATACGTGCTGTAAAGGTTGTTCTTGGCTCTACCATCAAGGTGAATTAGAGGATCAAAACCTGTGACTTGAAAGCAAAATCAGCAAAATCTATACTATCGATTATTATTTCAGCCAAATCAATCAAAAAAGGAGGTACCCAGAAATATCCCCAAGCCTCCCATTTCTAGCCATGCTAAAGAGTCATCCAACCCTGAAAAACTGGAGTTTAAATTGTCTGGCATGATGCTGGGCTAACAGAGTATTAGGCTAAGTGAGAAACCCAGAAAAAAGGGCCCCAGTTACCTTAAAACCTCATTCAGCAACTGACATGTCTTGAGAGCAATTTATATCCAGTGGAAAGATGGAGAAAGATGGCTAATAGACCTCTAGACATTACTTGGGAAAGTCACTGAACTATTCTAGATCCCAGTTTCCTCAATAAGGGCAAATTGGACTGACGGGACATTGAAGTCTCCTCAAACTCTTGATTTATTGACCTTATAAATGCAGAAGGGCATAGAAGAAATTATATAAGTAGAAATTTAATGAGAAAAATTTGACTCTAGTGAGACATTTCTCCTCTAAAATAATGAAATATTTGTGCACAATAATTTTTCAGTGGGAAAAAATGTTCCCTATTTTGTACGCTAACACCCCCAACCCAATTCCCTGTTTTCCTGGGAATATTCCATACTCCCCAGCTAGAAATATTAAAGCTAAAAACATTCTTCAGGCAAATTAGTTTAGTAAATGTATAAACAAGAAAAGAAAGAGGAAAGGAAGGAGGGAAATAGCATCATGTAATATGTTATCTTTGTGGAAGCAAATCCTATGGAGATGTTCTCAGGGCCAGAAGCTAACAGCTGTGGAGGCAATAAGAGGGGGCAGAAAGCCCAGAGAGAGTAATAAGAGCTTGCCTTCCATTTCCAGCCTTCTTCACCTATCACACTTTGGCCCAGATCCAAGAGTTTGTGCAATCAAGAGGAGAAACCATACCGAGACTGGCAAAAGAAAGTGTGGACAGCACTACCTTTTGTGGGGCCAGCAATCTCATGAAGTGAATTCCTTACATCTTACTCGAAGCATTTTAGTTATTTCCTTCTTGAATACATATTCCTGTGTGGGCAAGAAAATATTGACATACAGTTTCATCCAAATCCTCCTTTATTTTAACTAGGTTCTAATATGGACTGTTCCTACCAATTTGGCCTCGGTTTTCAGCAGAATCATGCTATCAACCCCCACTTAACAACCTCCTCTTCCAATTACTCCCACTTGCTTCACAGGCCCTTTCCATTTTCCCAGACAACATTAAAGCACAATGCATTGGATTTCTTTATTATTTAAAATTCTTCTGGTACACAACAATTCCAAACACCATCACATTCTGTGTGCATGAAAAGTCTGCCAAATTAGGAGAATTAATTCTCTTTCCTACTATATAGCTTGCCTAAATTGGTAATGCCAGGGTAAAAACTCAAGAGGCTTGTCATCTTATGTTGCCTCTTTCTTTGTTAGTTTCTAGATAAAATGATGCAAGTCCCATAAAGCCACCTCCTGGTTCCATCTCACAATATTGTCTCCATAGGCACAAACAAAATGTGTTAGGTGAGCTGGAGGTTGAGATATCCAAGAATAACAGAAGAAGAAGTTGCAAGATACTTTTTAAAGTATATTTAAACACTTCCTGGAAGTAACTTAGGAAGCAATTAATTCTCATGACATGAAATGGAAGGGAAACTGAGGTAAAAAAATCCAGCCTCTAAATAAGCCTTTTGAGTCCATAAGGCATGAAAACTACCCAAGAAGACACAGAAGATAGCAAAACCTGTGCCAAATCTAAGCATCACATAAAACTTTGCAAGTAGTGTGGACATAATTAAACTTTCAACCACCCACAACTAAGTCGTGTTTGCAGGGTACATAGAAAAAAGCACTTTTAAAGTGCTAAATGTTAAAATATCATAGCCAGTTTACTGAATCAACAATATTATTTTTGGAACAAACTTCTTCACTTGTCTTGAGTTCACAAGCTAAATTAGTTGGCAAATCTCATTTGATTAAAGATAATATTGACCACTCTACTACAATCTGAACCAGCCATTTGCAAGGTAATCAGCCAACTGACTCATAAATGGTATGATCAAGGGTTCTGACATACCTCTGAACAACTCTGGATTATAAACCTCAATACTTTTTTTTAACCCTTGTACTTTGGTGTATTGTCTCATAAGTGAAGATTGGTAAGGGTGGGCAATGGGGGTCAAGTGACTTGCCCAGGGTCACACAGCTGGGGAAGTGGCTGAGGCCAGGTTTGAACCTAGGACCTCCTGTCTCTAGGCCTGACTCTCAAGCTCCACTGAGCTACCCAGCTGCCCCCATATCCTCAATACTTTTGACTAACATTAGATTCCTTGTACAAGCACTATGAGTGACATTCTGGCTCCTTCAGTAGAATCATATGGAGAGCTTGAGAAGTCTTAAAGAAGTTCTGCCAAGGTTGAAAAAAAGAAAGAGAGGATGTTTTGAGCAACATAAAAGAAGATTGAGAAACTTACCAGTCCACAAAGTCATGAAGAGTTCCTCCTACATAAAGTATGGAAACTATGTCCATAAAGTTCCTATATAATGGAACCCAGGCTAATTCACAAAATCATTAATTTCAAGGATCAACTTGGTATCACAATGAAGTGTGGTTCCCAAACTTTTTTGGCCTACCACCCCCTTTCCAGAAAAAAATATTACTTAGCCCCCTGGAAATTAATTTTTTTTAATTTTAATAACAATTAATAGGAAAGACCTGTGGCCATCACCGCTCCCCTGGATCGCTTGCAGCACCCTCCAGGGGGTGGTGGCGCCCACTTTGGGAATCACTGGCATCAAATCCTTATGATGCAAAGATTGAACAACTATGTAGACAGGCAGCTAGAGATTAAGTGGATAGAGCACCAGATCTAAGAGTCTAGAGGAAGATCTGACTTCAAGTCTAGCCTCAGACTTCCTAGTTATAAGTACATGACTCTGAGTTTTTTTGTTTGTTTTTTTTGCAGGTGAGAGAATTTTATATTATTTCTGGGACCTGGATCACCCCCAATGTCGATAGGACAAAGTATCAGAGAAATGGCATAGAAGAAATACAACCTTATTAGCCAGACTTCAGAATTATATCAAAAAGTTGACTCTCATCAAGAGGGAAAATACCAAACTTTTAAACTACATGATGGGGGAAGGAAAATACTGATATAATTAATGTTCAGAATATATAATAAGAGGTGGCTAGATATATTATCATCAGGCCTACCAGAAAGAAGACTTGAACTCAAATCTGGCCTCAGACAGGAGCATATATGATGTGTGTGTGTGTGTACATGTGTGTGTGTGTGTGATCCTGGACAAGTCAGTTAACCCTGTTTGCCTCAGTTTCTTCATCTATAAAATGAGATGGAGAAGGAAATGGCAAACCACTCCAGTCTCTTTACCCAAAAAACTCCAAATGGAATCACTGAAAGTTTAATATTTCTAAACAAAACAAGTATCAGAGCTGCACATGAGAATAATAACCACCATATCAAGGAAGTCTAAATCCCACCAAAGTAGTCGGTACTTAAGGTTCCTCAATTCCAAAAGGTCACCTAGATCTGATTTCCTTTGTATAAGAAGCAGAATTTGGAGACATCTAGATGATCTGGGTACAAATTCTTGCTCTGCTTTTGCTATTAGTGTGTTCCGATCCTTTCAGTCATTTAATTTCTTCAGGCTTCAAATTCCTCACCTGCAAAAAAAAAAAATGAGTTTGAATTACATGTTTCTAAGATTCCTTTCATTTCTAAATAATGCCTCTATGATCCTGCTGGAAAAAAAGTTAAACTTAAACTTAAAGATTGTTAAAAGTTAAAGTTAATGTTATCTCTGCTCCTTTTCCTTCTACATGCCATTTCTGAACTCGCAGGGTGGTAGTGATAGCATAACTGAGTAATCTAAGAACAAAGGTTGGGTCCCTAGCCATGGTGCTGATTCAGCTCACTACTTACATCCTCAAAACCGATCTGATTAGGATCCATTTATGTTTTTGTTGTTCAGATGTTAAATTGTGTCTGACTCATGATAATTCCAATTGGAGTTTTCTTGGCAAAGATTTAGGTGCACAACATTTCCTTCTCTAGCTCACTTTACATAGATGAGGAAATTCAGGCAAACATGGTTAAATGACTCACCCAGTGTGACACAGTTAGGAAAAGTCTGAATCAGGATTTGAACTGAGTTTCCTTGATCCAATGAAGGATTTCAATAGGCAAGCATGAAAAGAGCTAGTAGACTATGCAGCAGAATGGAAAACACTTTCTAATAAAGGACAAGGAAGTTACTGTAGAATCACAGTGCTCCTCTAGAATCTTCACACTGAGATTTTTAAAAAATCTATCTGTTTGTGGGCATCTCAGAGACAGGATTAGGGAATTTATGTGGTTATTTTATTCGATGGCTTTTTAATCTGTTGGAAAAGATTATCCAATAAATTCAAAAAGCATTTTCTTGTGGATCAGGAGCCAAAAATCCCTATGTGTGTTGAAAACATCTGTTATGCCTTTGTGACAGTGCCTTTGTGACTCTGATGACCTGAGTTATATCTGGGAACCTACTAGAGAGCCGGCTTTGTTACCTTTGGCTTCTCTATCCATGAGATGGCAGAAATATTTGTGTGGAAAAATGATATAAGTTCAACACTTAACTTTCAATCTTAACATGCACAAATAAGCAAACACATAGCACAGCTATGTTATATGGGTAAAAACATTCTTTGATCTGAAAACTAAGTCACTAAAGTATTTTTCTTAGCCCTATTAGATTAAACTAATTGTCACTTACATTTCTTTTCTGGAAACCAATCAGGAAAATACAATATAATATTTGGGTCTTTTCCACTTTTTGTTTTTATGGATTTCTGCTATTCACTTGAGTCATAATGTACGAGAAAGAAAAGATGTCAGACGTACAATGTAACCCAATCTCTTTTTTTTAATGCCATTATGCCCTAGGACCAAATGACTAATTGCAAAAAAAAGGCTTAATTATTTAAGCTTTATTTTTAAATACTTAAATATTTTCACTGATTCCCAAGTAAACAAGTCAAAATTATTAAGTAGGTAACATTAGACCTTTAAATTTTAAAAGATTTTTTAAAATTTTTAAATTTATTTTTAACAGAATCAGATTGTTTTAAGCATTTAGTGTGTTCCTAATATAATATAATAAATATGTAATATATCATATATATAAATATATAATAATATAAAATATCCACTACACCACACTTAGTCCTTCCACACCTTTGTTTCTATAGCCCAATCATCCCTGACAATATTAGGTGTTTCCAATGTGAGTATCTTAATGATCCCACTCTAAACATGATTCAGTTTTGCCAAGCTCACCTGAAAAAAGGCTTAGAAAAAATGTATACTTAGATATTTTGGGGGCAAAGCTTGTTGAAACTTTCTTTTTCCTTCTAACTAACCCATCCCAGTTATTAAAAACTTAAGCTATTGTGGTTTTCTTATGGCCATCATTTCAAACTATTGACTCACTGAGCTTGATTTTGGCTGAAATCTTAAACTCTATATACATATATATGATAGAAATATAAGAGAACAGAAAGAAAATGTTAACTTGTCCTCTGTCTACTCGTTGAATTCACTTATATGCGAAACCTAAAGCATTTTGGTCTGATGAATAATATATATTCATGCTAAATAAGACTATAAAGCTTCTTTATTTTTTTCTTTTAAAAAAGAAAACCCTTAACTTCTAGAGTCTTGAAGGCTCATAGATGGAAGAGTGTAAGGTGGGCAATGGGGGTCAAGTGACTTGTGCCCAGGATCACACAGCTGGGAAGTGTCTGCATCCGGATTTAAACCTACCTCCCGTCTCAGAGATCCACTGAGCTACCCAGCTGTCCCCCATATAAAGCTTCTTTAGAAGAGTATTTTAATTTGAATTAGAAGACAACCCTGAAAGGAATTTCAGGGCATAAGGACTCCAGGAGGAAAGTAAGTGGGAATAAATAGCATGGTATTTTTAACACTAATTTAGGGGGAAGCTTCTGACATTATATGCCTTGACTGATGCCAAAAGTATAGTACTGTATACAGATATATGTTTGTGTATATTGTATAAATTTTAAATATATTTTACACATACGTTGTTCATAGATATACTTTTGGCATCACTCATGGTGATATACACAGATTATATATATGTACATGATTTATATCTGTTTATAGCTGCATATGCATATGTGTGTATACTGTGTGTATGTGTGCTTAGTTAAATGAATCTATTTTAAAGATCTAAGAATTCTTAAGACATTTCCTTCTGGAGAGAAAATGTCCAAGACTGCACGGTTCTAAGAACTGAGATCCTTAAAAGTAGCTTTAGTTCTATTTCCCCCCAGTTTGATAACTTTAGATTGACTTAAAGCCCAAAGCCAGAAACAGAGAAATCTTTATGCTCAGAGAAGCCACATCCATTATATTACATCTATAGGATCAATGGAGTATATGATCAAGGTGCAACAACTTGTGATTCAATGCAACATCTGCATGTCAGCAGAGAGCTGGAAGAGTCTTCATGCTTTATGAAAACAATATATAATGTCAGGCCAAGTGAGTACAACCATGATAATAATAATATCACTAGAACACATCAGCAGCCCTGAAGAATCAGAAGCATGACTTGCCCCTCCATGTATGTGCCCTAGCCTCCTCAAGGCTCATTGTATTTGTGTCATCTTTTTCCCAGCACTAGAACGTGTATTTGGGACATATGCCCCATGTTTGTTGAGTTCACGTTTTCTTGCCACTTTTAGAGATAGGGCTATTTCATTAAATATCTTTGCTCTGAACTAATTATCTCTTCTGGCTGACTGGTCAATATAAATTATACTAAGGAGCTCATGAAATAACAGATTTGGGATGCAGAAAATCTCTCAGAGTTCCTTATACAGGAATGGTCATGGGGAATCCATGTACAAATTAGGAGCTGCCCACCAGATGCTTCATTTTTATTTTACAAAGCTACTTGCCTCCCTTCCCTTTTATCTACTGTTCCTTTTGCAAAAGGTAGATTCTTGGCATATTCCAGGCATAAGTCCTCAAAACACCAAGCTTGGCTCAAAGAAATTTATGTGGTGACATATAATGTTACAAGTAAGTCCATAAAGATATTCTGGGCCCATTGAGGCAAAAGCAGCCAGAAAAGACATCTTTGTAGATCTGCATCAGACCCTGCAGGGCAAGGAACATTCTTGACCTTGAAATCATTATATGTAAACACCTGGCTTTCTTAATTGACTCAGAACATCCTGACCGGTTTCAACAAACCTCAACCTCTGGGACAAGTGGCCTTGGTACTTTTGTACTTCTAAAGAAATCCTTATAGTGATCAAAAGAAGCTTTGAAGACTACCACTGGGTGAAGAGTACTCCTAACTCAGCTGTATACACTCTAATTGGCACCAAGGATGTATTCTTTTCCTTTGCATAGGGTGCAGAAACTGTATAAATGACCTATGCTCAATAAAATGGAATCTGTGATCTCATTCATGACCACCCTGTCAACTTCTCATCCATACCAGATTTCTCTCTTTCTTCTCCCTTCTCTGCTAGAACCAGTCTCCGGAGAGAACCAGCTCCTATCAATATACTTTCCCATATTGAGATCTCTTTATCTTGTTTGCTATCCTTTCCCCATATAGTCACAACATCTGAGACTGGGCTTTATTACCAGCACTTTTCCCAGATTTTTGTCTCCTAAGTGTTTCTGGATGTTCCAAATGCAATTCTTCCTTTATTGCTAGCGTCTCTATGGTATCTACCTTCATATCTAGCTTTCAAAAGCAATTTTTTCTCTCTTCTTTCCTTTTCAGTTTAAAGTCATTTTGATTAGATTTTCAAGACTCTGTACAAATTACACTTCTGCCTATCAGCCCTTGTTAGGGTATATTCCATTCCTAGACAAGATCTTGCCTTATCCTTCATACTAGAGATTCAAATTTCATTTTCCAAATTTGCCTTCCTCCTCTGAAACTTTTGCCTTTAGTCAAAGTGAAAGAGTTATGAAAACAATATCTGTGCCCCATAGTTTTCAGTTTCTTGTCCATAACCTATAATAACTTTCTAAATATCTTCTGGCAAGTCAACATGCATGCACTTATTTATTTTGTGTTTACTATGTGCTAATACCGTAAGTACTGAAGAGGAGTTGGAAGGAGACGTCAATCAGATTTCAGTGGAGGTGCAGAGTTTATTTACCCTCTTAATCTGAGAAGAAGAGAGTAGTCTTATGAGGTGGACTACCAAGATTGAAGAGATCTTATAGGAAGATAAGGTTATGAATAATGAAGAGCTTCATCTCAGAGCATGGAGATGAGTCAGTCAGAGAAGTCTTAAAGTAGAGTATCCAGGTAAAGAAATATATCCTAAATTATTCCCTGTTCTTATAAGTTGATTATGATATTTCTCTTTATACTTAGGTTATGTATCTTCTTGATAAATGGTATAATCGATCTTATAGCTAATTTCTAGCCAGACTATTTTCCAATTTCCCCAATAATTTTTACCAAATAATGAATTCCATATTGGAGAACAATCTGGGATTATACCCAAAAAATTATATAAAACTGTTTACCTTTTGACCCAGCAATTCCACTATTAGGTTTTTTTCCTAAGGTGATCAATGAAAAAAGGGAAAAATCTATATGTTCTAAAGTTATTTAGCATCCCTTAGTGGTGGCAAAGAATGGGAAATCGAAAGGATGCCCATTGTCAGGGAGTGGCTAAACAAATTATAGCAAATAATTGTGATGGAATACTACTTGTAACACAGCAAGAAATGGCAAGCAGGTTAATTATGGAACAACATGGGAAAATCTACATGATATTATGAAGAGTGAAATGAGCAGAATCTAAGCAAAAAATAATGTTTGAAGAATGACTTGCATATAATGTCCACCTCAAAAACAAAAGAGACAAAGCTGATTTAAAAAAAGAAAGAAGTAAGGCATAGTTTTAATATAGACATATATCTTTTTGTCAAATGATGCCTTCTCTAGTGGTGGGGGAGGGAAGGGGAGGGAGACAGAGGGTTTCTGTATTTAAATGTAACAAACAAACAAATAAATTTGTGAAAATTAATAAGAACAAAAAAAGAAAATATATCCTACTTTAGAAACAAATGCAGAGACCATTTCCCAAAATATTCTAGCATAAAAGGTAAATGATCTGAAACTGAACTATATTATCCCCAGAAGACAAGATAATTGGGGACTTTAACCTAGGAATCAAGCCATATGAGGAATAGCAAAGGAAATTAGAGAAGAAAAAAATCTATAATTTTAGGGAAATTTATGTGTGTATAACATATAATAGGATCAGCTAGGTGCCCTGAGTGCATAAAGAGCCAAACCTGGAGATGGGAGGTCCTGGGTTCAAATTTGACCTTAGACATTTCTTAGCTTTATCAATTCCTGAGCAAGTTGCTCAACTGTAACTGCCTAGTCCTTACTGCTCTTCTCAGAATCAATACTTAGTATTGATTCTAAGACAGAATCTGGTAAGGGGTTTTCATAAAAACATATATATCCCAGCTGTGTGACCCTGGGCAAGTCACTTGACCCCCATTGCCCACCCTTACCAATCTTCCACCTATGAGACAATACACCGAAGTGCAAGGGTTTAAAAAAAAAACATATATACTGTATACATATGTATGAAAGTGGATGGTTAAATGATGTTAGAGAGATAAAGAGATACATAATATAGGACCAGATATAGTCATATGGAGTTTTATGTATATATCATAAACATTATATATATATACATATATATATAATTTTAAATCTACTTAAACCTTGTAACATGTGGATCCTATTTTTTACTTCATCACATGGATAATTTTCCTCCCTGATAATAGGGGAGAATTTTCAGTTCAGAATATCAAAGAAAATACTAGAATACTCCATAGTCCAATATAGGTCAATATCATTTTTTTTGGAAAACAATTTAATTTTCTCATGAGAGATTTATGTCCATCAAATATGTAACTTCTGTAGAAATTTAGAAAGTATCTTTCATCCATTTTGGAATGAAGATATAGGAGGCTGCTTTCTGCTTGATTATTAGCCGTCAAAAATACCACCAGAAATAATCAACAACTTTAGCAAAGTTGCAGGATACAAAATAAACACACATAAATCAGCATTTCAATATATTTGCAACACATTGCAGGAGGAAGAGTTAGAAAGAGAAATTCCATCCAAAATCGCACCAGACAATATAAAATACTTAGGAATCTATCTGCCAAGACAAACACAGGAATTATACAAACACAACTACAAAACCCTTTCCACACAAACTAGATCTAAACAATTGGAAAAACATTGAGTGTTCATGGGTAGGACAAGCTAACATAATAAAAATGACAATCCTACCCAATTAATTTACTTATTTAGTGCCATACCTATCAAGCTACCAAAATACTTTTTTTACTGAATTAGAAAAAAACATAACAAAATTCAATTGGAAGAACCAAAGACCAAGAATATCAAGGGAAATAATTTTAAAAAATATATGAAAGAAGGTGGCCTAGAAGTACCGAATCTTAAACTGTACAATAAAGCAGCAGTCATCAAAACAATATGGTACTAGGCTATGAGACAGAAGGGAGGATCAGTGGAATAGACTTGGGGTAAGCAACCTCAGCAAGAAAGTCTTCAATAAACCCAAAGAACCCAGATTTTGGGACAAACGCCCACTATTTGACAAAAGCTCCTGGGAAAATTAGAAAACAATATGGGAGAGATTAACTCAGAGTGGGTAAATGACTTGAATATAAAGAAGGAAACTATAAGTAAAGTAGTTCAGCACAGAATAGTATACTTGTCACATCTCTGGGGAAGGAAAGATTTTAAAACCAAACAAGAGTTAGAAAAAAATCACAAAATGTAAAATAAATAATTTTGACTATATTAAACTAAAAAGGGTTTTTTTAGAAAAAACCAATGCCACCAAAATTAGAAGGAAAGCAACAAACTGGGAAAAAATCTTTATAACAAAAAACTCAGACAAAGGTCTAATTACTCAAATATACAAGGAGCTAAATCAATTGTACAAAAAATCAAGCCATCCCCCAATCGATAAATGGGCAAAGGACATGAATAGGCAATTTTCAGATAAAGAAATCAAAATTATCAATAAGCACATGAGAAAGTGTTCTAAATCTCTAATAATTAGAGAAATGCAAATCAAAACAACTCTGAGGTATCACCTCACACCTAGCAGATTGGCTAAAATGACAACAGAGGAGAGTAATGAATGTTGGAGGGGATGTGGCAAAATTGGGACATTGATGCATTGCTGGTGGAGTTGTGAATTGATCCAACCATTCTGGATGGCAATTTGGAACTATGCTCAAAGGACTTTAAAAGACTGCCTTTTGATCCAGCCATATCACTGCTTGGTTTATACCCCAAAGAGATAATAAGGAAAAAGACTTGTACAAAAATATTTATAGCCACACTCTTTGTGGTGGCAAAAAAAATTGGAAAACAAAGGGGTGCCCTTCAATTGGGGAATGGCTGAACAAATTGTGGTATCTGTTGGTGATGGAATACTATTGTGCTCAAAGGAATAATAAACTGGAGGAATTCCATGTGAACTGGAATGGCCTCCAGGAATTGATGCAGAGTGAAAGAAGCAGATCCAGGAGAATGTTGTACACAGAGACTGATACACTGTGGTACAATTGAACATAACAGACAGTCTCTACTAGCAGCAAGGCAAAGATCCAGAGCAAGGCTGAGGGACTTATGAGAAAGAAAACTAGCCACATTCAGAGGAAGAACTGTGGGAGGAGAAATTCAGAAGAAAAACAACTGCTTGAACACATGGGCTGATGGGGATATTATTGGGGATGTAGACACTAAATGATAGCTCTAGTCCAACTATCAGTAATATGGAGTTAGGTCTTGATCAATGATGTATGTACAACCAAGTGGAATTGTGCGTCGGCTATGGGGGATTAGGGGGTTTTGGGGGAGAGGGAAAAAACATGAAATATGTAACTATGGGAAAAGTTCAAAATAAAAACTTTTTTTAAAAAATACCACCAGGCTTAGGACTTTAAGAGACTTAAGGTTGCCAATTTGACCAATGAATGAAACAATAGACATTGAGTGGGTTGACTATGAACCTAGAGTCCTAAGCCCTTCCAAGAACAAGAGTTTCAGGGGGCAGCTGGATAGCTCAGTAGATTGAAAGTCAGGCCTAGAGACGGGAGGTCCTAGGTTCAAATCTGGCCTCAGACACTTCCCAGCTGTGTGACCCTGGGCAAGTCACTTGACCCCCATTGCCCACCCTTACCACTCTTCCACCAAGGAGTCAATGACACAGAAGTTAAGGTTTAAAAAAAAAAAAAGAACAAGAGTTTCAGTGAAGAGGCCAATGTGTTTGGATTTGAAAGAAGTGCTGCTTTGAACATTGAATTGACCAGGAATTAGTATAACATCCTGAAGCCTCCAGGCCCTTATGGCCTCTCACCAGAAGTATTACAACAGCCTCTTTATTGATCTCCATACTTCTTCTCTTTTCTTCAAGTCACCCTTCCCAAAGCTGCCAAAATTTTCCAAAAGTATGGGTGTCTATGCCACTCTCCTCAATGAACTCCAGGGTCTTATCTCTTTATTGCCTTCTGGACCAAATATTAACTCCTGAATTTGGCATATAAAACTCTTTATAACTTGGCTCCAACCTACCTTTCTTGCCATAATTTACATTACTTCACCACACACACACTGAAATCCAGACAAACTTGTTCTTCCTCATCCACTACATACCATCTCCAAGCCTTGTAGTGGTTGTACCCCATGTCTGGAATACACTATCTCATCACCTCCATCTTCAAATTCCCTTAAGAGCTTGGGAGGATCTTGAAATCCATTGAGTTCAATTCCTTTATTTTACAGATGAGGAAAGTTGAGGCAGGGAAATTAAGTGATTTGCTCAGGGTCACACTCCTAATTAGTATTTAAGATAGAATTTGAACTAAATATAGTAAAGGAATTCTCTATCTGCATTCTTTATCCAACTACCTACTGATTAATTAAAGGAAGATGTAAAAGTGTCTGCCTACAGCCACTCACTCTCACTTTTCTAACCCACAAATCACAATCCTACCTTTAAGTTGGGTTAGAGCAGGATGACAGTGACACTTCAGGAATCAAAATTTTAGTTGAGAGAGTATACTTGTCACAAATGCCCAAAATCCCTGGAATTAGTGCTTTAGTAGTGCACTTAATGAAAAAAAAAATGGCAAGTATCTTCTTTTGGTGAGAACACTAACCCAAGGCTATTTTGAGTGTCCAAGATGGAGGTTAACAAGGAATAGGGAAACAAGCTCAATTTCCCGTGCAAGATTTTTCTACCATTTCAGTTCCAAACTCTCACATTTAGCAAAAAAAAAAAAATTTCTTTACAAAGAAATGGGAAAAACTTAAATAACCTATAAAGTTTATGTATGGCAATATATCATACACATTCATACATTAACCAGTTACTCAAAGCCACTAAACCTGAAATCTGTTTTATATTGCCATTTGTGAAATGTTACTTTTACATTTTCTATTATTCTTGAGATATTTTTTTGAAGAACTGTCAAAGAAAAAGATGTGGGTGTTCCACTATAAGAAAAGCAGCGGGTGAATATATTTCTTTCTGTATAAACTGACAAAATTATTCCAGATGTCAAAAAATTCCAAATTTGATTTCCTTTCTCCATTTTTTTCCCTCCCCCTAGAGTTTTATTATATGCAGTAGATGTCCAGTGACTGCAGGAAAGGTTCATTACCAACCTCTCTCATGGCTCTTTACTAAATAGCTAGCTTCTAGGGTAAAGTCATCTTGTTCATTATTTGATTTTCACTTTTTTTAATAGATATTGTTTTTGAAGAATAATCCATAATGGTCATTTAAAAATCCGTCTTCAAGATTTCCTCCTCTATTTGACTTTAATATAAAAAAGCAAAAAAGAAAATTTATTTAGCTTACCAATTACTCCTTGGGTTCCCTTAGGTCTTTATTCCAAATATTAATTTATGTTGACTTCTTTGATCATTTATTATTTATAAAACACCTCTCTGACCCCTCAACCCAAATATAATCTCCTACTCTATTCATATACAATATTCATGGTGGCACAGAGCCCATATGTGGAGTCTGCCTAGGCAAAATTAACTTCTTCCTCTCTTTCCTATGCCTTAAATTTTTCTCTCATCAAACCTGGCCTTTATTTTGCTTCTTGGAGTCTTATACTCTAGAATAGATACTATATACTCTAATATATACTTATACTGTAGTCAAAACTAATCCCCACCACTACTGTTAATAGATAATTGCTTTCTTAAATCAAGCCACATTGTGCAACTTTAACTTTCGCCTATTGATGCTCTAACTTTTCTTTATAGTTAAGAAAAAGAGAAACCAACTCTAACCCATCTTCTACTTTGTAAGCTTCCAAATGGTTAAAGAAAGCATTTATGTACCACCCATCCCCAAATCTTCTTTTAAAAAAAAATCCCTTAGGTACTTCAACCAATCCTATTATGCCTTTTATACCTTAAGTCCTCTCACCAATCTGGTTAATTTTAATTTAAAAAATTTTAAATTTTATTTTAATTTTTAAAATTTAATTTATTTACTTAAATTTAAATTAATTTAATTAATTAATTAAAGTTTAATTATTTTAATTTTAATAAAATTTTAATCAAATCTGATCATTTTAATAAAATCTGGTTTCACAATTTCCTTCCTCAAATGTCAAAATGGAAACTTAACTCAAGGATCCAGAAGTAATCTAACCACAATAAGATATATTGGGATGATAACCTCCTTCCTTATGAACTCTAGGATAATATTAATGCATCCTATGGACAACTGAAAATATGGAGGAGTAAAAGGTTAAAAGGGAGTCTGCGCTTCAGTATCCTCCTTATGAATCACATCAATAGAAATGTTACTTAAGCCAAAATACCCTAAACCCCTTCCCTCAAAGAAAACCCTTTAACTTTATCAAAGGATAAAAAGATAAAAATTGCTTTCACATTTTAAAAAAGTATGAGCAAAAAGAAGTAAAGACAAAACTAGAAAAATATAGAGGGAAATCAACAGTAGCATCGGATACAGTAGCTTCAGAAAGCTAGTATTTTTTCAAGACTCAACAAAATGAATAATAATATAATGAAGGTATTTTTGCAATGGAATTAGGTCAAAAAAATCATGAGAAGGAACTCAGGCACCTCAGGAAATGATGATGAAATTCAGCATTTAAAAATATTCATGAAAAATATTAACAGATCAATTGAATAGCTGAAAAAGGCATTTTTTTTAAAACCAGTGGACAGTAAGGCAAAAGAGAGGATAGGAGCAGAAAAACAAACCCCATAAAAAGGCCCATTCAAAAAAGATTTGGAAATAATGTGAGAAAAAATGACAAATACAGGAGACAATAAAGGAAAGAAAATCTCAGAATTATGAAACTTTCCAAAACTTCAAATAAGATAGCAACAATAATTTTTAAAACTGTATTTTAAGGGGGCAGCTGGGTAGCTCAGTGGATTGAGAGCCAGGCCTAGAGACAGGAGGTCCTAGGTTCAAATCTGGCCTCAGCCACTTCCCAGCTGTGTGACCCTGGGCAAGTCACTTGACCCCCATTGCCTACCCTTACCACTCTTCCACCTATAAGTCAATACACAGAAGTTAAGGGTTTAAAATATATAAAAAAAAAACCTGTATTTTAAAAGTTTCCAGAAATACTGAAAATTAGGGAAAGGCTGAAAACAGAAATAATTCATAGAATACTACTAGAGAGAAAAAAAATCTTAAATTCAGTTTTCATGTTATCAATTCAAGATTATAATGACAATCAGGGGATCCTAAAAAAAAGAAGTTTCAAGAAATTTCAATATCACACATCATAGAATTTTAGTAGAATAACTTTAAAGGAAGAAACAACTTTGGAAGTTATATCTAGTCTACTGCATTCTTTTTTCAAATGAGGAAATTGAGGTCTGGAGAGGTTGTGACTTGTTCAAATCAAGTCAACAAGTATTCATGGAGTATTTACTATGTATATATCAGGCACTTTGAGGCTACTGAAGCAATAAGTGCCAGAGGCATATTTTGATTATAAATCCAGCACTCATCCATTGTCTTTTGGCTCAAAACAATTTCACAAGATTTTTCAGTGAAAACAAAGACGACTAAAAAATTGAATATGTCCTAGAGCAGTTTAACCTCAAAATCAGCTCCCCAGCAAGTTAGGCAATTCCCCCCCCCCCAAATCCTTACCTTTCATCTTAGGGCAAAAGAGTGTTAAGGGCTATACAATTGGGGTTAAATGACATGCCCACACAGCTAAGAGTCTGGGGTCAAATTTGAACTCAGGTCCTCTTGACTCCAGGCCTGGCACGTGCTACCTAGTTATTTTGCAATCTTTTAAAAAATAAAAGATAGGTATTTAAAAATCAAAATGATTTGGGCAATTCACAGAGGAAAAAAAAACTACCTCAAAGCAAATTTAACATGGAAAATCAACCTAAGTTACAGAAGAGCAATGAATATTATTCTAGCTGAAGGCTATAAAACACCAGCAAAGAGCCTCTAGGACAGATATGAGTCACTAAACTGTGTGACTTTAATCAGCATATACTTTACAATTGTGATTATCTCTTTTTTATCTTAATTTAATTACTAATCAGGGATAACAATATTAAGTTTTGGTTCTTGAGAAAAGAACAAAGGAAGAAGTAGAGGAGACTGTCTAGCAAGAGAATTAATTCAATAAGAATATTGTTGGAAAAGAAAAAAGAAAAACTCAAGCCAAAGGAATGAGTATCTGATCTTTTTTTCTTTCTTTCTAAAAGTCCCTTCCTTATCTCTGAAACCATGACTATATATAGATATATTTGGCATGCTGATCAAACTAGTAGAAGATTTGGTCAGTCAATAAACAAATTAAACATATACTATGTGCCAGACACTGTGCTAATCTCTGGGTACATAAAGAGGCAAAAGGAAGTCCCAGACATCAAGGATACAGTTATAATCCAGATAACAAGCAAACAAATAAGTATAAACATGATATATAGGCTACATAGTAAATAGTCTAAAAAGAGGAAGAACACAAGAAATAGAACACAAAATTAAGTGAGATGATAAAGTCAGGATTCTCCAAATTTTGGTGACAATGGAAACAAAATCACTGACTCTGAACTCAGATGATCTAGATTCAAATCTTGCCTGTACTATTTAATAGCTATCTGACCTTGAGTAAATCTTTTAATTTCCTTGGACTTGGATTCCCTCATATGTAAAATATTGGGGTGTTGAGGAGTGGCTAGAGTCAGACGTTAGACCAGATGAAGTCTCATTTACCTGTAAATTTATAAAATCTATATACTTGACACTCCTGTTCAGTATAAGATTGGACTAGAGGTCCTCTAAGATCCCTTCTAACTATGAGCAAGATATTTAAACTCTCTGGATCTCACTTTCCCCGTTTTTTCACTTTATATTCCTTTTTTTCAACTAGATGAAGAAACAAATTTTTAACAATTGATTTTTGACCTTTTGCAATCCAAATTCTTTTTCTCTCTTTCCCTCTCTCCACTCCACCTCCCATGGTAAACAATATTATATAGCTAATCAAGTGTTTTCATACAACACAAATGTCCTTATTTCTCATATTATAAAAGAATACTTATATTGTACATTTAAGAAAAACTCATGAAAGAAGTAAGGCAGGAAATGGAATGGTTTAATCTGCATTCATACTCTGACTATACCTTCTATGGTTGTGGACAGCATTTTTCATGAGCTATCCTTTGGGGTTACCTTGGAACCTAGCATGGCTGATGTTTCCTTTATAGTTGAGCATTGTATAACATTTCTGTTAATGTATACAATGTTCTTTCTGGTTCTGCTCACTTCACTTTGCATCAGTTCATAGAGGTCTCTCCATGTTTTCTGAAATCATCCTGTTCATTGTTTCTCATGGTACAAATCGCTTTCCCCATTTTTAAATGGAATATTTGTACTAAAGATGGCATCTGTGAACTCTTTTAGTAGGTCTTTATTATTTTTTATTTTTTTTAACCCTTAACATCTGTGTATTGGCTCATAGATGGAAGAGTAGTAAGGGTGGGCAATGGGGTTCAAGTGATTTGCCCAGGGTCACACAGCTGGGAAGTGTCTGAGGCCGGATTTGAAACTGGGACCTCCCATGTCTAGACCTGGCTCTCAATCCACTGAGATACCCAGCTGCCCCCTCTAGTAAGTTTTTAATCCTGACAGAGGAGTGAAAATATCTTATGCCCCTTTTTTCTGATAAGGAAATTGAGATGCAGAGAGTTTAAATAGCCTGCCTCAGATCACATAGGTAGAAAGTAACAGAATCATGGAAAGTTATAATTGGAAGGAACCTTACAGAACATTACTCCAGTCCCTTATTTTAGGGGGGATGAAACTGGTTCTGAGCAATAAAATAAATTTCACCAAGACATCAAATAAGACTCAAGTCCAGGACTTCTGACTTGGACTTCTATGTGCTCTCCATGATACTACTTGACCTTAAAAGCTATGGTCAAAAGATATAAACATTTAGTTATTGGATAAAGAAATCAATAACTATATGAAAAAATGTTCCAGGTCATTATTGATTAGAAAAATGCATATCAAAACAGCTCTGAGATAACATCTCACACCAATCAGATTGGTTAAAATGACAAAAGAGCAAAATGACAAGTGTTGGAGGACATTTGGAAAAATGGAGACACCAACAACACTGTATGAGCTGATCCAACCATTTTGGAGAGCAAAATGTACTTATTTCCAAAGAGTAAAAAAACTGTTTATACCTTTTAACCCAGCCATACCACTATCTGGCTTATTTCCTAAAGATATTAGGGGAAAATAAAAAGAACCTATATGTTCTAAAACATTTATAGCAGCATTTTTATGCTAGCAAAGACCTGGAAATTGAGGGATGGGGAGGGGGGCAGCTGGGTGGATTGAGAGTCAGGCCTAGAGATGGGAGGTCCTAGGTTCAAATCCAGCCTCAGACACTTACCAGCTGTGTGATCCTGGGCAAGTCACTTGACCCCCATTGTCCACCCTTACTACTCTTCCACCTAGGAGCCAATACACAGAAGTTAAGGGTTTAAAAGAAAGAAATTGAGGGATGCCCACTAATTGGGTAATGGCTAGACAAGTTGTAGCATATGATTATGACTGTGCTATAAGAAATGACTAGCAATTTCATTTTGGGAAAATATGGAAAGACTTGCATGAAATTATGAAGAGTAAAAGGAGAGGAACCAAGAGAACATTATATACAGTGAGATAAATATTGTTCGAAGAATGACATGTGTACGGTCCCCTCCAAAGAAAGAACTAATAAATAGAAATGACATATATATTCAAATATATATATATGTACATATACATATATATTCAAATGATGCCTTCTCATGTACAGGGAGAGGATGGGAGAGGAGTTACCTAAGAATTTTAATATAAATAAATTGAATTTTTTTTAAGTTAACAGGATCATAGGTACCATTATACAACCCACTTCCATTAAACCTGGTGTTTGGGGCCCTACACCTTAGTCAATGACAATAATTGATGTTTTATCAGGTTGGTAGCACAGTAAATAGAATGATGAGACTAGAATAAGGATGACAAGTTTAAATCTAGTCTCAGAAACTCACCAATCGTGTGATCCTAGACAAGTCACTTAAATGCTGCCTGCCTCAGTTTTCTCAACTGTAACAGGGATAATAAAAGCACCAAGCTCCCAAGGTTGCTGTGAGAAGCCAATGATATAATATTTGTGAAACACTTAGCACAGTGCTTGCCACATAGCAGGCACTTAATAACTGATTGCTTCCTTCTTTACTTTTAGCAATGGCTACAGAATATGTAAGTACATACGGAAGATAAACCTTCCTTTCCTACCTTACCTAGAATACTGCAGACCAAAAGTAAATACATTATTAAATAGGAAATCTCTAGGGAAGGCTTGCATTGGTATTGAAGGTTCCCTAAGGCATCTCAGCAATAACATAGAGAACAAGCTAACAAAAGATAGAATGATGAAAGCATCTTCAGATCCTCCCTCTAACTCAGTGGTACCCAGTTACCATGGTGCAGGAAAATCTCTGACAAGGAAACACTGTCACATCCAGCTAGTTCAATAGTCTGATTCAGAATTATGTTTGTCCCAACTTTGACTTCATACAACTACTGCAAGGAGAATAAGGACAAAGAATTCAGTGCTTTTGAAATGTATTATAAAAGAATGACTTTTGGGTAGGTTAATAAAAAAAAGCGAGGAAGGGGAGAGACAAAAAACTACCCCCAAAACATATACCAGTTTTTTAGTCCAAAGTGATATATTTCTTTGTGAGCCAATATGAAATCAAAATACAAGTGATTCATGTACATATAAAAAAGAGGAATATTTTATTATAACTTGGGCCTGAGGATCCTCTACACAATATTTTGGAATTGAGAGCAGTTTGAGGACCTTATTTTCTCTCCTTAACTTTAGAATAGATTTCTACTCCATAGAATGCTCATCCTGCATGCCACCCATACTTGCTTTTTGGTCATTTTATTGCTTGTTAGACTCCCCAATAGAGAGTAGGTAGGAAAAAAGAGATGTGGGATTGCTAAGAGGAAGACACTGACCAAATTTCAAGACTTTATTAAGGAACAGTCACCAAAAAAATTGACTTAAATGGTTGCAGGAGAGAAAAATCAGGAGATACCAGAACATACCAGAGTATGCCTAGAAAAGGTGAATGGATGCTGGGGATAGAGCTGATGGCTGTCCCCTAAAGTAGACACCTGTCATTACATCCAGAGGGCAGACAATAGCTACTGAAAAAGATTTTATTTTTCTAATTGTGAAATAGGCTACTTGTGTTCATGCCTGCTCTTATGAAGATGTGGGGCTCATCACAACCAATTAAGGCACTGGAGTCTTTAGTACTTGAGATGCTAAAGTGTGAAGAAAATTTTTCAGTAATTTCCAACTCTTCATGGCCCCATTTGAGGTTTTCTTGGCAAGGAGTACTGAACTGGTTTGCCATTTCCTTCTCCAGTTCATTTTACAGATGAGGAAACTGAGGCAAAGTGGAGTGACTTGCTCAGGGCTTCGTGGCCCCTAAATGTCTGAGACTATTTGAACTCAAGAAAATGAGTCTTCCTGACTCAACCACCCAGCTTCTGTGAAGAAAAGCGTCAAATTGAGTTAAAGAAGAGTCAGAGGTAGGGAGAGTCGAGTGATGGGGATTGAATTATGAAGAGAAAGTAGGTGTGCAGAAAATAATGTAAGGTAAGGGCTAGACTCCTAAAATTTTAGTGAATTATCTATACTTCTCACCATATTTTCCTTCTTGCTAATAGCTTCAAAACCCATAGTGGAGGAAACTACTTTAGCTAGTACACATTGATTCTTTTTAATCAGCTGCTTCCTCCAAGTTCTACTAAATCAGAAAGGCTTTTAGAAACGGAAGTTTTGAGATTTTAATGTGCAACATTCACCTGTCTATCTCTCCCCCATCTAGTCTACGTATCTCAGTATCCTCACTTGGCGATTCATTTCTCTCTGCTGGCCTCTTTGCCAACCTCCATTCTGAACAAAACTGCCCCTCAGTGATCCCATTTTAAAAAGAACATTTCTTTACAGCTGCTCTGCTGGGTCTACCCTTACAAAAACTGCCCATTAATATTTCCCCCAGGCTCGTAGTTTCCATTCTACATTCTTCTAGTTGCTTTTCAGCTCCTGTAGATGAAGGCCTGAACAAGCGATGAGAGGCCCACAAGCCTCCAGTGAGCTGTGACAAGAGGGAAGAATTTGAGAGAGCTAGGCTGTCACAATATGGTTAATTCTCAATTAACTGTGCCAAGAAATGGGTACCAGCAATCCAAACAAGCTGGCTGGCTCTTTCCTCTCCCTGAACACATTGGTCTTTTTTTTTTTCTTTCACTTACCACACTGGTTTTCGAAAAAGTCACTTAATCCCCATTGCCTAGCCCTTACCACTCTTCTGCCTTGGAACCAATTCCAAGACAGAAGGTAAGGGTTTTAAAAAGAAAAAGGAAAGAGAGATCTGATGGTGCAAAATGAATCATTTGGCTTTCTGAGAGCAGATTTGCCTTCAATGCACACTCTAGATTTTGGGCTCAAGCCAAAAGGTTCAAGACCTAATTCTGCCAGGAGCTGTGGGAAAGTCACTTGACCATCTGAGCCTCCACTTACTTATCTGTAAAATCAGGATCCAACTGTTTATAGAACCTATTTTACAGATTTTCATGAGAACCAATGAGATGTTGTATGTGTGTACATTTACATTTGTACCTGTTATTTCTAACTCTACAATATCCCTTGCAACTCTCTCCTCTTCTCTCCATTCCCATAGGCACTATATCAGTTCAAGCCCTCGCCACCTTTCACCTGGACTATTGAAATAGTCTTTTAACTGGTCTTCTTGCTTGTGGTCCTCCTGGATTCTAATCCATCCTCCAAGCACCTACCAAAGTAATATTCCTTGAGCGCAGATCTCACTCTTCCTTACTCAACCTATTCCAGTAACTGCCTCTAGGATAAAGTCCTCTATCTCTTTTTTTTAACTTTTGCTTTCTGTCTTAGCATCAGGTCTAAGACGGAAGAGTGACAAGGGCTAGGCAATCAGGGTAAGATGACTTAACACAGTTAAGAAGTATCTGAAGGCAGATTTGAACCCAAGTCTTCCTGACTCTAAGCCTGGCACTCTATCCACTATCTAGCTGCCCCTAAGCCCTCTATCTTTTAAAGAAATTCACCACCTTGTCCCAACCTATCTTTCGACTCATTATGCTTTGCCTCCACCTTATTCTCTACAGCCTGACCCAGAGGTATCTATCACACATGAAACATGCCCTATATGCAGTCAATAACACCTCCAAGTGTGACCTGACCCAGATTAAAATGTAAGTGGAATGGGGTGGGTGTAAGGGGCAGGGAACAGCTACATAGAACAGTGAACAGAACTCTGTTACTGAAGTCCAAAGGATCTCTGTGGCCTCAGACACTTCCTAGTTGTTTGACTCTGGGCAAGTCACTTAACCCCAGTTGCCTAGCTCTTGCCATTTTTCTGTCTTAGAATTGATACTAAAATAGAAGATGAGGGTCTTTTTTAATGTAATTGGGAAATATTTAATTAAGGGAAAAAATAATAGCCATTTTCAGTTGTGTGACTCCATTTGGTGTTTTCTTGGCAATGATACTGGAATGGTTTGCCACATCCTTCTCTAGCATAAGAAAAAGTAAATAAAGTAGAAACACTAGAGAATATTAATATGTGGTCTTTCTAAGTCAGCAAGCAGCCTTCAGAGTGTGTGGCTTAATGGTTCCCATTTTTGTTGGAGTTTAATGCCATTGGTCTAATGAAACTGGTCTTTTCTCTGTTTTTCACACACAGCACTCCATTTCCAATCTCCCTGGCTGGCTCCTCAGCTTCAGGAATCAGCCACAACATCATTCTTCACAGACTGAATAAATTTATTAACCAGAAGATCAAAGAAAAAAGAAGGTTTCAAAAGCCTCAAATCAGGTTAGCTTCTTCTCTTAAGAGACCAGTCCTCCCTAAATGCCCCAGGCTAAAAAGGCGGTCAGTAATCTGCTTCAGAAAATAATGATTGACATACACAGAGACAGATACACTGTGGCACCATCAAATGTAATGGACTTCTCTACTAGCAGCAATACAATGACCCAGAACAATTCTTAGGACTTAGGAGAAAGAATGCTGTCCACATTCAGAGAAAGAACTGTGGGAGTAGAAATGCAGAAGAAAAACAACTGCTTGATCACATGGGTCAACGGGGATAGGATTGGGGATGTAGCCTCTAAACGATCACCCTAATGCAAATATTAATAATATGGAAATAGGTCTTGATCAATGACACATGTAAAACCCAGTGAAATTGCTCATGGGCTATGGGGGGGGCAGGAGAAGGGAGTGGAGGGGATGGAAAGAATATGAATCATGTAACCATGGAAAAATATTCTAAATTAATTAATTAAATGAAATTTTTTTAAAAGGAATGGTTGTTCTAAGATTAGAAAGAAAGTATAAAGCTGGGGAGGTGGGGGAGTTTTCAGCAAATGTCTCTGATAGAGGCCTTATTTTTCAAATATGTAGAAGTCATTTACTAGTCAATGAATGATGAAAGGATATGACTATGCAGTTTTCAGATGAAGAAATTAAAGCTTTCTATGATCATATGAAAAAGTCTTTAAATCACTACTGATTAGAAAAACACAAATTAAAACAACTTCAAGGTCCCACCTCATTTATCAGATTGACAAGTACAGCAGAAAAGGAAAATGATAAATGTTGTAGAGGATGCAGGAAAATTGGGACATAAATGCACTGTTGGTGGAGTTGTGAACTGATCCAACTACTCTGGAGAGTATTTTGGAACTGTGTTCAACAAACTATAAAACTGCAAACCCTTTGATCCAGCAATTTAACTACTAGGTCTGTATCCCAAAGAAAAATTTTTAAAAAAGGAAAAAGAATTGTTTGCACATTTTCTGGTAGCAAAGAATTGGACATTGAGGGGGTGTCCATCAATTGGGGAATGGCTGAACACATTGTGGTAGATAATTATAAAAGAATCATTGTACTAGGAGAAATGATGAGCAGGATAATTTCAGAAAAACCTGGAAAGACTTACTTGAACTGTTTCAAAGTGAACAGAGCAGCATACACAGTAATAGCAATGTTATGTAATGCACAACTGTGAAAGACTTAGCTATTTTCAGCAATATAAGGATCCAACACAATTTCAGATGGACTTAGAGTAAAAAATGATATCCATCTCCAGAGAAAGAACTGATGGAGAGGCAGCTGGGTGGCTCAGTGGATAAAGAGCCAGGACTGGAGACAAGAAGTCCTGGGTTCAAATGTGACCTCAGACACTTCCTGGACAAGTTACTTAACCCCAGTTATCCAGCCTGCCTCACTCTTCTGCCTTGGAGCCAATACTTAGTATTAATTCCAAGATGGAAGATAAGGAGTTTTTAGAAAGAAAAAAAATTACTATAACTACCAGATAATTTTGTGAGTTATTAACCTGATCCTATTCCCTTCCCCAAAAAGGCCCTGGGAATTCTGTCCTCACCATGGTAATTGTATGCTCCACTCCCTAACAGAAGGGCTACTGAGAGAGTGCAAACTTTCTATGGGTCTCAAAGAGAGGGCGATTTTTTATGCCCCATCTCCATCTCTCCATGAGAGGTTCAATAATATCTCATTCATCTAAAGCAGTATGATTCTCATGCGCTTATTGAATCAAAATTCATTTTGGGAGCCCCACTTAATGGAAATACTTCCTTCTCCCTACACCTGTTGCATTTCACTGGACTAGTTCTAAGATCTTAGCATAATGGAGTTTACTGTTCAGACAAATGGGCAGAGAAGCTAGATCTTCTTGGCAATGCAGGAGAATAAGGAATGGAATTCAATAACACTTGCCAAATATCCAGCACCTGTCCACAACTTCTAGATTTTAGGCAAATATAAATTTCCCTCATCATTTCTCTCCTCCAGAGCAAGCAATCTACAATTCTCAAACCTCTCATCCCTTGGTTGATCATCCTGGAAGCAAGCAAAGGTTTCAAATCTGCTTATGTCATTGCTAATAATAACCACTAAGACTTGTATAGCTCTTCAACATTTGCAAAATGTTTACATATATGATGTCGTTTGATCCTCGCACCAACCCCAGGAAGTAGGGACTATTAGTGTCCCCCATTTTGCAGATGAGAAAAACAGAGGCTGAAAAAAAAGGCTAAGTGACTTGTTCAGGATCATACAGCTAAGCCAGTGTCTGAGGCAGGATTTAAACTCTGATTGTCCTGACTCCAAGCTCAGCACTCTATCAACTATGCCATCTGACTACTAATCCATAGAAACTGGCTCCTTCAGGCTTAAGGAAGGGGACTAAAAGAAAATCATGTTACAGACAGGCACTCCTATACCCCTCTGTTATCTTCTGCTGGCTGTTCCCTTCAAGTCACATCTGCAAGCTCTCCTGCCTATTCCCAAGCATCCTGGACTGACCTTGGCCAAAAGTGCTTACACAAGTCACAAAAGTGATTACAGTCACAAATTAGAAGAGGAGCTATCTGGGCTGAGGCAGACCTTCTCCTTGACATCTTGTCTTCTCCATCCTTTTAGACCAGGGGTTCTTTTGTGAGGGTTTCATGGATTCCTTTGGCAGCCTGAGGAAACCAGTGGACATCTCAGAATAATGTTTCAAATGCATAAAATAAAAGTGATTACACAGAAAACCAATTATATTTAAGTAGAGATATAATTTTGGACCCCATGAAATCTATTTATGAGACCCTAATGTGAACCTTGGGCCAAGAACCCTAGCTCTGTGCCTTCCTTATAATCATCATGTCCTTCTCTGAGTCCAGATTTCTAGCAGTGTGGGGAGACTTTAGGCTAAAAACTGTCTTCCCCTTCAGTTTCTTCCAGTTAGCCCCGAACCTGGCCACATAAACATCCCTCCCACCCAAGAGGACCTAAATAGCAAGAGAAGAAGCTGCTGTTAGCGCTGTGAGATCTATCTCCCCCAGAGGGCAAATGGGAACTTTCCTAGCGGCCTGTGAGTAAACCACACATTTAGTACTTTTAAAATCTGAGAAGGGAGTTGCAGCAGCCCACTTCCCTTGGAAACTCTGCAGAGAGGTCTGGCATTAAGGGAATTTGCTCAGCCTATTTTGTGGAGGTAATTCAAACCCAGCTGAACTGTTCCTGTTGCTCTGATTCCCAGCAGGGTACTTGGCTCTTGAGATGGGGCTGCAGTGCCCAGAATGAAATAGGTCTGTGCTGAGTAAGCGAGAGCAGCCACTGGGATGCCTGTGAGCATAAACACAGGTGCGGAGATGAGAATGCCAGCCTACTTCCCACAGTTAGCCCGAAAGAGCTCAGCCCACAGATAGCCAGAGCTCTGCTAATGGTGACTGAAATGCACCAGAAAAGAAGAATTTCTCTCCTCCTTCACTGTGTTCACTCTTCTTCTTCACCTCTTGACTGCTAGCATCTTGTCTTCTGATATTGATTTCACTTTCTAGTGAGTTTTTATTTTTAAATTCCTGAATTTCCAAAGCACTGTTTTCTTTTGGAAGACCCTACCTCCTTTCTCTCTCTTCTGACTGATCTTTTTGGAAAAGAGACAAAGAAGAACTCAGCATCATCCTTAGATACAAAAACTGCACCCCCATAGATAATCCCAGAAAAGTAGGGACAGTAAGGGGAAGAATCGGATGGGAAAAGGGGCCATTTACCAGTTTACAAACTGCCTTGACAAGCATATTTTTGCTATATTTCTTTTAGTGACTATATTTTGTTTTGATTCATCAGTCACTTCCTTCCAAGTAATCCCAGTTGCTATCACCCTTCAAGACCTTCTTGGGCAAAACAGTTTAGGAAAACTGGCTTGGCAAAATTTTTGTGCCCTTTTTTTTCTGGAAATTATTTTTTTACTTTTTATGATATTTTATTTTCCTCTTAATTTTTAACATTCTTTATTTTGAGTTTTGATTTCCAAACTGTCTCCCTTTTTCTAACCCTTTATCCCTTATTCCCTCCCTGCCCTCTCTGAGATTATAAGTAATCTGATATAGATTTTACTTGTGTAGTTATGTAAAACATTTTCCATATCAGTCATTTTGTAGAAGAGATCTCAAATAAAAAGAAGGAAGGGGAAGGAGAGAGAGAAGGAGGTGTGGAGGAGAAGAATGAAATATAGGGTTTTTTTTCAGTCTGCATTCACTTTCCATCAATTTTTTCTCAAAGGGCCAATATCATTTTTTTATCATGAATCTTTAGGATTGTCTTGGATCACTGCATTTCTGAGAATACTTACATCAAGAAATATTGTTCATCAAGAAATATTGTTGTCACCATGTACAATGTTTTTCTGCTTCTGCTCACTTCACTTTGCATCAGTTCATGGGAGTCTTTCCAGATTTTCAGAAATTGACCTGCTTGTCATTTATTATAACACAATAATATTCCATCACTATCATAGACCATGACTTGTTCGGCCGTTCCCCAACTGATGAACCACCCCCCAGTTTCCAAATCTTTGCTACCACCAAAAAATCTGCAATAAATATTTTTGTACAAATAGGCCCTTTTCCCCTTTTTTATCTCTTTGGGACTATGTGCCTGTTCAAAAAAATTAACTATGAAGAAAGCTTTGTGGAAGGTGGGTAAAGAACAGAAATTAAAGACCTTTTATCTAAACCTTATTTCATTCTCCACCAAGTTCCCTCCCACCCATCCCCACTCCCATGTAGTATTAAATGATTCAGGATGGTAGAAGAGACAAGTTAGAACACACTAAAATAAACATTATTGGAAATGAAATTTTTAAAAAATCTCTGAGTTCAGCATTTAAATAGTAAAGCTTACACTACCTATTTAAGATGAAGCTTAGTCTTTATGGGGAATGTGAATGGTTGTCTTTTCCCCACTCTATCTCACCCGCATGAGCTCAACAACAGCCCAAAGGAGACTGCTCTCATTTTTGAAGAAAGATGCTGATCTAATACCCAGGTTGGTGACGCCTTTTAGTACCCACCCTGTCTTCCTCATACTTTGCCTGTCATTATTTTAGTGTTAGCCAGTTAACATCAGTCCCTACATGTGTTTTACTTTGTTTTTCCCTACCCAGTAAAGCAGAACAGCAATACAGATCATTTTATTGTTGGATTGTTATTTCTGTTGTTATCAATTGTCATTGTTCTTCATCCTTCATTTTCAAAGAGGATCAATAATATCATGGGGTGATGCCTTGACTTCTGTGTGAATTGGATTTAAGTGAGGCAGAATTGCACAAAGTCATCAGCCTCACTCTTTCAGCGTCATCAAAATAAGAACAAAAAGTCAGAACAATGGCCTGGGACACAGTTGATGACCTCAGCATCTTTGATGTCTGGCCAAGACAAAGACTAAGAGCTCCATAGTACCTGCTTCATTGCTTGTTAGAACAAGCTCTTCCCATCCACCCATTGTACTCCCTGCAAGTCTGTGTTAGTGATACAAGAAATAACAAAGAGTATGCTCTAAGTCCATAGACTATGAAGAAGGTAAGAAGAATGTAAGAATCAGACTATAGCTAAGCCAGAGGATCATACAGAAATGAAATGATGCTCTAATTACTCCAATATACCTTTTCCCCCATTCTTCTTGAAAAGGATGAGTTTGAGCTCTGAAGCATTTTCTTCATGTTCTCCATACTGAGAAAAAGTTATGTAGACATTCTTAGTTCCAAACTTTCAGTCTTGATTTCTGAGTCTTCCTGGCTCTGACAAAACCATGAAATTGCAGAGTAGCTGTAATTCACTAGTATATATATATATATATATATATATATATATATATATATATATATATATATACATATCTTCAATTCAGCAGTCTGTTTTGTGCAGAGTCATTACATAAATGTGAGTAAAAGAGTAAATTAGTGGATGAATGAATTTGTATTAAACAGTGTGTTACAGTAGAAAACTTGTGGCTCTGGAATCACAGGACTGCGTTAAAATAATATCTCTGATGCCTACCATTTATGTGAACTTGGGGAAGTTTGGGTAAAATCATTTTAATTCCCTGAGCCTCAGTTTCCTCACTTATAAACTGAAGGAATAAATGGACTCTGAAGTTTCTCTTATTTCAAAGCCTCTTTCATAGGTATTACAAACTTCACCTACCAATGTAAAGCTATAATCAAAACCCTTAGAGAGTTGTCCAAAACATAGATTAACTTGTCCAGGGTCATGCAGATAGCATATCACAGGCAGGATATGAAAGCAACACATCCCAGTGGAGAGACTGCCCTTCAAATGACTGAATGAATAATGAAATGAAAAATGAATGAATGAAACCACACAACTGGCAAGTGTGTTAAGGACAGTTGTTGTAATCATCTCCCTGGAATGCTTGCATCACAAGGAAGGATAGTGAGACTCTCCTCACTCTTCAGGGAGCACAATGAATTGAATGCAGATGGATCACAGTACATATCTTTCAACACTGGTTAAATTTTGGTATGACAGTGACCTTCATAGCTAGATTCTCTTAGATCAATACATCTAAACGCTGACAGCAAAAGCTTATTACCTTTCTATCTCAATAGAAGCCTCTAAATCAGACCTTTTCGGGAAGAGTAGAATTGAAAAAGCCCCAAATTTGGAACCATAATACCAAAGGTTGAATTTTAGCCTGCCTACTTACTACCTTTGTGACCTTGGGCAAGTCACTTATTAAAGAAAATCCGGCACTTAACAAGCAAGAGAGAATCAAGTCTTTAGCAACTTCTAGGAATTTGGGACTGGCCCTGTGCTTTTATATGTACAAGGGACTTCCAGGTGAGGGAACTTCTTTGACCCAAACACCATAGTTACCTATGGTGACAAGAGATTCAGTGATTTTTTTTGCCCAGGATCACACAGCTAATACAAGTCAATAATAGAACCTGAACTCAGATCTTCCTGGGCTTCAGATCAGCTCTCTTTCCACTAAGGTACACTACCTTTTACCAATACTTAGCAATGTAAGTGACTTCAGAAATCCAACCATCCTTCAGGTCCTGTCAACAAACAATAACATCATCAATGAGATGCTGCCATATGGATTTGTGAGTGTGGGTGTGCACAAAATCTCTTCTTTTTCAGTAGATGGGAGATAATATTAGTGATTACATGCTCAAACTTAGCATGCCCACCAAGCAGAAGACTCACCACTTGGCTTTCCAATATAATTACCTATAATTCTTCTCTGCACAGATGTATCACTGCCAAAATGTACATTGAAATTCCCTGGCACAATCACCATATCAACAGTTAATCTGTTACAGTGAGGTCACCCTGTCCCCTAGAAAATCTCTCCCCTCATTGGTATTCTTTATGGTGTAGGCAAAAGGGACTGATAATGATGACACTGAATTTAAGCTAGAGGAGGGCCCAGTTTGATAGCTTAAAGACAGCTGGTACCAATCACCAGTAGGTGCCAATTGCTATTAGCTCCCTTTCTTCCTTGCGGAATGAGAAATAAAGAGAAGGCAGCATTCAATCTCTCAAAATAATCATTTAGTGAGTTTGGAAGCCAACATCTGATATTAATTATATTATTTAGACTTTAATCATTAAGTACTGATGGGAGGAATATTACAGAATGAAATTATTTATGCTACTTTTTAGGATTATAGATCTACAGACATAGGGTAATTCAGAGTTCATCTACTTCGCCTACCTCTTTTAAAAATGAGGAAACACAGACCATGGGAAGATAAGTGATTTACCATAGTAAACAGCAGAGACAATATTTGAATTCTGCCTGTCAATCCAATTTTTTTTCCTATTAGACCATGGTAGTGTGTCTATCCTGTGCCCTTTAGATTGTGAACAAGTCATAGAACCTGAAGAGGATATGAGGATCATAGAAGCAAATTTAAATACACTCCACCACCGAGTGCCATTTGGGAACATAAAAAGATGGTGCTGATGGAAATATTTAGGAAGGAACTAAATAATTCTCAACACCTAGGAGAATGACTTACACAAACTATAACAGAGATTCTTAACTTTTTGGTAAGCATGTCAGGCTTGTAAAACTATGGACCCCATCTTGGAAGAATGTGTTTAAATGGATAAAATAAGACACTTAGAATTACAAAGGAAAATAAATTATATTAAAAATAATTCCCAAGATATTTTTTTAGTTCATGGATGCCAGTTTAAGAACAATAGCTATAAAAGATTCTTAATAAATGTTTTTCAAATTGAATTAGGAACCTGACTGACCTATTTGTCTGGGTAACCAATAAGAAGAGAGGAAAAAAGATCAGGTTCAGGAACATTATGTTGGTGCCATTAGGACTGCAGAAGAACAGAAATTAGAGCTCAGAACAGACCATTCTGCCCATGTGATATTCTTGATTATCCAGTTTCCTAGTAGCAGACAGTCCCAGTTAGGAACCAAAAAGAGAATACTTGGGAAGTAGGTCAGCCCTGAGATAGGACAAAGAGAAGCTTTGCTTCCATATCAGAGCATGAATACGCCAAATTTGCCAGGTCTAGTGTTTCAAGGACAGACGCCCTATTCATTTAGACCAGAAGGAAAGAGAACAACCAGATTTAGGCAGAAGCTGGGGTTAGAATAGAAAATTAATTCTAATGCAAAAACGGAGAAAGGCTTGGGAAAGACACCTCCAACTCACTTTCTAATCTTTGAATAAATGTGTTCCTTGGGCCAAAAGTCAAGTCAAACTAGTCAGGCTCAATATCTGAGCAATTCTGGAGCTCTGGAAAATTATATTCTCCAATGCTATCTTAAAGAAAATAAAACTTTCCCTAAGCAATGGTTTAAAGGAAGAACACTAAGAAGGGGGCTGGCATGTCTACAAACCCTTTCATTGTCCTAGAAGATGAGAGAGTTAGGGCATTTGGGTTGGAAAGGCTGGGAGACAGTCATCATGGGGTTTGATAGGCATATTGTTCAGATTGTCATGATTCAAATAACATAACTTGTACTTTCATTGGAGTTCATGTCAATGTTCCTTTCCTGAACCTGATCAAGGCTCATTCTGACACTCCAGAGTCAAGGTAAATGAAGAGGAAAAGCTAATGAATATCCTCATCATTCTAAGCATGGCAGTCCAAAGGACCTAGATGACAAGGGTAGAGATAAGCTCTTAAACGCACAGCTTCTGTTCTAGGTAGGGAAGCCAGAAGGAACATACAGCTTTGCTGTTGTTCAGTCCTGTTCAGCTCTTTATGACACCATCTGGAGTTTTCTTGGCAACAATACTGGAGTGGTTGGCCATTTCTTCTCCGGTTCTTTTTACTTTTGAGGAAATTGAGGCAAGCAGAGCTAAGTGATGTGTCCGGGGTCACACAATTAGTAAGAGTCTGCAGCTGGATTTGAATTCAGAGGCTTTCTGATTCTATCCAAACTCATCTCGCTGCTTCAAGATAAGGCTAAGAAGCAGGGAAATGCAGCAACAGGAAAGACCAAGAATGAGTAGACTATGGTGAACTGAGCTCAGAGCATAATTTGTTTTTTCTCCAATACCAAAAAGCAGAGGGTCTACATTTTAATTCATTCTGCTAGATCTCTATATTTTCAAAGCCTTATTTTCTAAACAGTTGAAAGATTATGAGTATAGTATGGTGACACCCATGAAAAGATTTTTAATTTTTATAGATCAGTGCTATGGTGGGGCTATCCTGGATCTGGGGTGATGGTCTGCTTCCAGTATTGTTTATTGGTTCAGTTCTCCTGAATATTTTCAGATTTTTATGTGCAATATGGTTATTTATCATATGTGTCAAACTATGAAAGACAGTGACCTTCTGATAAATAATTCTCACCATTGTATTTGGTCAATTTTTGTAGCCTCCTTCCTGTGCATAGGAGGCGGGATGGGTGGCTCAGGGGATAGAGTACTGGGCCTAGAATCAGGAAGACCTGAGTTCAAATCTGAATTCAAACACTTTGTAGCTGGGTGACTGACCTTGGGCAAGTCATTTAACCTCTGCCTGCCTTAATCAAATATGGATGGAAATGACAAACTCCTCCAATATCTTTGCCAAGAATACTCAAAGTTGGAAACAACTAAACAACAAACTTTGCATAGTTTCTACTATTTTCTTGCCTAGCTGTTTTGGTCAATAATTCTATATTCTTTAAGGCTAACCTTTCTGTAATTTCAGGTGGTGATGGATGACCTGGTCATAAACCTTTCTGTTTCCATAAACAAATCTGCATGCCTCAGGCATTTGTTAAATGCTTCTTTGTCAGCATGGTGTTGGCTAAAGTTTATATAGTTGAACCTCAAGGAGGGTCTTTAGATGCCAGTCTTAGATTTTAGCCATTCCATAGCCTGGAGATAAATTATTTTTGGTTTCACTTTTTAAATCCAGGAATGTGTACTTTTTATTAGTCTTTAATATTGTTCAGTGAAGTATGATCATAATTGTTATTACCATCACATCATTATCACCATCATAATTTCTCTCTCATATTTTCAGTGGAGTTCAAGTAGAAATTATCCAAGGAAGCTCACTTTCCTAATATTTTCTATTATGATTAATCTTCTGTGGATGAATTGATAAATAACTTTAATTCAAAAAAACTGGTATCTGACATAGAGTTATTTCAACCAACCTCATAATTAGTGGAACAGAACTAGAAAAGAAGACTAAGAATCCTTTCAGTCTTTCCTGTCTTCTCATCCCATCAGTGTTCTCATCTTTAAACAATACATAGGAGACTAATTCAATTTCTTGAAAAACAACTCTTTAGGATGGCTAATCTGCCTCTTCAAGTTAACAAAGTCTCTAGGACAGAAGAAATTGCTTTGACTTAGAGTTGCTAACTTGCTTACTTATAGAAATCCTCATTAGATAGGATTTGGTGATAATGATAATACTCCATAAACATTCCCATCAAGATCCATCAACTGTGCCCAGATAAAAATGTCCAGGTCCATATTTCCTTCTTCTCTTCTATCACTGACTGCACACAGTTAAAAGCTGGAGTGTGCTATCCAGACATCCATTAAATTGGGGCTTCAATCAGGAAATCAAAACCATTGGTATGTTTGCAGCTAATTGTTAGGGTGTTTTCCCAGAGCCTGGCACAATGTAAGAACTTAATAAATCCTGTTAATTGATTGGTTGATATTGAAGTCATTTTGTTTAGGTAGTTCCATAGTATAAATTTTCCACTATGCTCACAGTAGGGCTATAAATGGTGAAGGAGAGAGTGGTGGAAGCAGCTATTCTCCTACATGTTACTGACATGTAAGTACCCTAGGACAAGAGTAACAAAAAGACTTGCAAAAGTCTCCTCGACATCCAAATTTAATTTTCTAAATATACTTATGCAGAGACTGAACCTACATAAATAATTCACACCTGCCTGTGGGAGAATAAAATCTTTGCTTTGGTTAAGTGTAGATAGAAGCTAGAAATAGACTTCCATCCCAACATAAGAAAGATCTACTTCCTACTAGTATATCTCTCTCTTTGATTTTTTTTTCTTGTGGAAAACCCTTTAGGTCTTATAGCAATAAGAACTCTATCTAATGATAGATGAATTTTTTTTCTTGTTAAGCTCTATGTTATAGGCTATTGATTTTAAGATACATTAAAACCAAAAAGATTGAATATACCCACCATCAATGATGCCACAAAAGAATAGCAAGCCAAAAAAAAAAGGAACAAGGAAAAATAAAAAATGTCTTTTGGATTTTTCTCCACCAAGTTACCACCTTCTATTTTCCATTTTCTTAATGGCTAGCCCTCTGACTCCACTACTACAAAAATAAGGTAGGAAAAGAAAAAAATCCTATTGAATGCATACCCACTTCCATTTTGATAAACATCAATCTTTCTACTTCAGGTTAAAATAAAAATATTACAAATAAGTTTTATCCATACATTGGATTCTGTGAGAAGGATGCTCTGTATTTTCAGATTTTTAAAATGATCTATACTTTAATCCTAATTGATACTTCATTGCTGTAAAGTTTCACCATCCCTTCATAGCCAAACATGTCAGTACTTTACTAATAGAGGATTTCAAATGTCCTGAATAAAGATACATTAATTTGTGATAACATTTTTCCACAGGCCAATAAAATCTGTTAGAAAGAAATCCAGTCATATGATAAAATTTCATCTTCAAATTCATAGAATAAATGGATTTTTAAGTTATTTGGATGGAGACGTCCTCCAGATGTTCCTGTTAAATGATGATATCATACTGGTGGTAACAAGACCTAAAATCCTGCAGAGCCTTCTCAATGTGACCCATTACCATTCAAAAGAGTTGGGCCCAATCATCTTTACTTGGAAAATTAAATGGATAAAAAAAGTATATTGTCTAGATTATGATTTACAGTTAGAGCAGGGACTCTTAACCTAGACACCATGGACTTGTTTTTTGTGTCATATTTTAATAACTGTATTTCAACATAATTGGTTTCCTCTGTAATCCTATGTGTTTCATTTTATGCATTTAAAGACAATATTCTGAAAAGAGGTCCATAAATTTCACCAGATTGCCAAACAGACCTACGACGCAAACCAAAAAAATTAAGAAATCATGCCAATACTTGTCCAACAGTTTATATGTAATGATGAATAATTTAATTTGTGGCAAAGGGCAGAAGCAATTATTTCTGAGAGAATCTCTGAAAAAAGCAGCTTCTCAGAGAATAGTCCTTGGGAGGAAGAGAGGATAATCCTGAGAGGACGTTAAAGAAAGCAGCCCTCAAAGAAAATCCACTTACTGAAGGCAAAGATTACTGATAGATCTCTTTTCTCTGCAGATAATTTATAAGAGATTAATGAAGAATTTGATGTTGATAGCTGAAAAACCTCTATTAACTAGATCAGTAAATATGATGTGATATGGGTTATTGGTGAATATGAGTGGGTTAATTGATATCTGGTAGAAATGTGAATTTTAGTTTCTCATTTTAAGACAGAGTTGGGTGATTCCCATGAGAAGAAATTGCTCTGAAGGAAAAGCCAGTCAGAGACAGAGAATGCCTTCTTTCTTTCTTTCTTTTTTTAAACACTTACCTTCTGTCTTGGTATTATACTGCACATAGTATTGGCTCCAAGGCAGAAGAGTAGTAAGGGCTAGGCAGTGGGGGTCAAGTGACTTGCCCAGGGTCACACAGCTGGGAAGTGTCTAAGGCCAGATTTGAACCTAGGACCTCCCATCTCTGGGCCTGGCTCTCAATCTACTGAGCTACCCAACTGCCTCCTGCCTTATTTCTTGAAGAAAGCAAAACTTAGCTCTACCCAGCTAAGCAGAGGGCTCAAAACTATGATGGTCCCCTGTTGCTAAAGAAAGAGCCAAGCTTGGTCAAGTCCAGCTAAGTAAAATTTTCTTGTTCAGTCATTTCAATCATGTCCAATTCCATTTGGAATTTTCTTGGCCAAGATACTGAATGGTTTGCCATTTCCTTCTCCAGCACATTTTATAGGTGAGGGAACTGAGACAAACTGAAGTTAAGTGACCTGAACAGGGTCATTCAGGTAGTAAGTGTCCAGGCTTGGCACTCTATCCATTGTGCCACATAGTTGCCCTGCTGAGCAGATGGCTCACAGAAAAACAGCTGAACTTTGAACTGAGAGAGGAACTTGAGGTTTGCATTGTGCCACTACTGAGCTAACAGGAGGAAAACAGGCTGCTGAGAGCTGAGCTGATTGGAGGAAAAGTTTTTGTTTCTAAAAGCTGATTAAAAGAAAAGCAATGCTGCTTGCAAGTCAGTTTGAGGAAGAAGACTCCCTTGATGCTAAAAAAAAAAAGGATCTGTTTGGGAAAAGAAAGTGTTTGCTTGGCTTGACCTTTATGACATTTATGGCTTGGAAAAAGAAAATCTTTCCAAGTTCAGCAAAAAGGGACAATCTAAATGGTTTCACACATCCTACATTTAGGTGACTGTAGAGTAGCCAGAAGGCTCTCCACTCAGCAAGTAACCCAAATTGGTACCTTTGGTACCAGGTGTCCAAGGGAAACTCACTGCTTTGTAGATTTTTTTTAAACCCTGTACTTCAGTGCATTGTCTCATAGGTGGAAGAGTGGTAAGGGTGGGCAATGGGGGTCAAGTGACTTGCCCAGGGTCACACAGCTAGGAAGTGTCTGAGGCCAGATTTGAACCTAGGACCTCCTGTCTCTAGGCCTGACTCTCACTCCACTGAGCTACCCAGCTGCCCCCTTTGTAGATTTTTAGAATGTTCCCAATTCATGTACTTCCCTACCAGGTTTGTATAAGTTTGGACGCACTCTTCCCCATAAATCCTGAATACTGATGGGATTGTGTTAGCCTAGGCTGATGGGTAGACATCATTTTTCTTACTCTGCATTCTGTTTAGTATATGTTTCACCATTAAGTGGCATCATCTTAGCTGATCTGTCTAAATAGGAATCACACCAATGAGGTCTCCAGACTTAAAGTTGTGAGTAATCAATATATATCTTCCCTATCAGGGTCACCTCTAGAATTCTGAAAGCGATTTGTAGCATCATTTCTGGGGGCTGGCAGATGGCTCAGTAAATAGAGTACTGGAAGCTGGAAGATCTGAATTTAAATCCGGCTGTAGACACTTCCTAGCTATAGGACTCAGGGCAAGTCACTTAACCACTTTCCTCATTTGTAAAATGGGGGTGATTATAATAGCACTTACCTCCCAGGGTTGCTGTAAAATTAAAACAAGTTCATATGTATAAAGTACTAAACAAACCTTAAAGCATTATATAAATGCTAGCTATCATTATTATTAGCATGACCATCTAGCTTTGGAAAAAAACAGACCTACCAGCACGAATTCACACTGGCAAAAGGGAGACTGAAAAGAAGGCTCGCCCTGCCATGACTGCACTGTCTAGAAACTATTTTGAGTAGACTCTAAAATGGATGATTAAGCCCCAAATTAAGCAGATAAAACTTTAAATTTCCATTGCATAAAATCAAAATGCATTTGCATGAGCAAAATCAGCGCTAATTAGAAAAGAAGCAGTTTATATGGGGAAATCTTTGTAGTAAATATTTCTGATAAAAGTCTGACATCCAAGGTATATCTGGAGAAGGAAATGCCAAACCACTCCAGCATCTAGGGTCATGAAGAGTCAAGCACAAATGAAAATGACTCAAATCATAAATATGAATATTTCAAAGAAATTTGGGAAGAATTGTATGAACCGATGCAGAGTAAAATAAACAGGAGAACAATCTAAATAATAACCACAACATACTAAATAACAAAATCCAAGGTATATAGTGAAATGATAGAAATATATTTGAACAAGAACCATTCTTTAATAAATCAATGGTCCAAAAATATGAACAGGCAGCTATCCAACAATATGGAAGAATGTTTTAAATTGCTACTAAGAAAAATGCAAACAAAATTAATCTGAGTTTTTGCCTCACGCTCATCAGATTGGTAAAAAAATGAAAAAGCTAAATTATTAGAAGTTAGAGACACAAATGTGCTCTTTATGGATCTGAATTCGTCCAACCATTCTAAAAAACAAATTTGAAGTTGTACTAAAGGAAAAAAGTCACTAGAATACAGATACCAATAATATCACTACTGGGGATCATGATTGATCAAGGAAGTGAAAAAAATGCAAAGAACCCAGATAGGCAAATATTTACAGCATCTCTTTTTGTAATAGAAAAGAACTGCAAGGAAAAAGTGGATGGGTGGCCATCAGTAAGATGAATAAATTGTGACAAATGAATATAATAGGGTATTATTAACCACAAGCAATTATAAATATGAACATTTCAGAGAAACTTGGGAAGATGTGTATGAATTGATACAGATTAAAGTGAATAGAACTAGAAGAACAGTTCACATAATAATCACTAGGGTAAGCAAAAATAAGACTTCTAAACAATGATCTATGGAATGACTATGAATTCTTGATGATGAAATGTGGCCCACTGAAGAAAGGTGACAGAGATTTTCAAACATGCTGAATGTGTTCATTTTATTTTACTTTACTTTTTCACAAGGGATGATTTGGTGGGAATGCAAACCAATTTGGAAGAATAATAAAATATAAAAAAGGAATAAAATAAAAAAGAATGTTATTGATAATACCTAGCCTTATAGCACCTGAAGGATTACAAAGTACTTTATAAATATTATCTCATCTTATTCTCACAACAACCCTAGAAAGTAGATGCTATTATTATCATCATTTAACAGATAAGAAAAATGAGGCTGAAGAGGATGAGTGTCTTTCCCTGGGTCACACAGCTAGGAAATATCTGAGGTCAGGTTTAAACTCAAATCTTCTTAGCTCCAGCTACAGTAGTCTACCCTCTGTGTCACTAATTGTCTCTAACAGTGAAAGAAGTAACATAATATTTTTAAAAAGAAAAAACAACAAACTATTTTAAAGAAAAAATAAAAAGAACAAATAAAATGAGAAATAACAATTGGTCAGGGAAAAATGAAATTGATTTTTAAAAATATGCTCCATATATTTTTTCTTTAAACTTTTCAACTTAAAAGAGAAAAATTGGGGCCTTCTTTGCTTTTAAACAGAATACTATTTCCAACGTACTATGAATAGATGAATTAAATGCTTTAAAAAAATTTTCACCACTGTTTTCTCAATTTTTACTAATGGAACAGCAGTACAAAAAGTGCCGACTCATTCTCCTTCATTTATTGAGCAGAACCTGGCAGAAGCATATACTCTAGGAAAAGTTTGATATAAACTATCATACTCAGTACTTCATTAGAGGTTATATGTATTTTTACTGCCGATGATTATAGTATTTTCCTATAGTTCAACCTGGCTAAAGTCAAGTGCCAAAACTACTATGATTGCTTTGGTTTCCATTCCCAACAAATCCTAATAGATTCATTGAATGATATAGTGATGTTCAAAATACCTTTCATTCTTTCAACAAAACCAACAATAAGAAATTTAGATTATAGGTTCACAAAAACAATGTAAGAGTTCCAATACAACTGAGGAAGATGAAAAGTAGGAAGTTATAAAGGAGACATTTTTCCAGTCTTCTCAAAAAACATTTTTATAAAATCCAAAAATTTCAAAATAAATAAAAATTCTCAAAATTAATCTGTAATTAATCAAAGGATATGTGAAGAGGCAAACTAACAAAATGAAATAAGTAGCATAATTTTTTTAAAAAGGATTTTCTCAAGATAAGTCAAGGCAAAAAGCATCAGTTAAACTCTTAAATATGTACCAAACACTGTGTTAAGGTCTGGGAACACAAATGCAAGCAAAAAAAATAATAATAATAAATAGCCCCTTTCTTTAATGAGCTTACCTTTTAATGGAAAAAGATAACATGTAAAAGGAAGTTGCTACATGAACTGATGCAAAATGAAATGAGCAGAACCAGAACATTGTATACAATAACAGCAATTTTATATGATGAACAATTGTGAATGACTTAGCTATTCTCAGCAATTCAGAGGTCCAAAGACGAAACCATAGGCTCATAATGAAAAATACCTTCTACCTCTAAAGACATGATGGAATTTGAATGCAGACCAAAACATACTTTTTTTAAAGTTGTTCAAAAGTTCTTCCACAAAATTACTAATAAGGAAAAATGTTTAACATGATTACACATCTAAAATCTACATCAGATTGCTTATCATTTCTGGGAGTGGGGAGAACAAGGAAGGGAGAATGAAGGGGGGAGAATTTGGAACTCAAAAATTTTTAAATGAATGCTAAAAATTATTTTTACATGTAATTGGAGAAACATAAAATATTGTTTTTAAAAATTAAAATAAATAAAAAGAAGTTGGAAAGGGTAACAAGAAACATATTTACATAAGATATATATACAAGATATATATGATAAAATATATATGATAAGATGTATAGGGTAAGATATATAGGATATATAAATATATAAGATATACAAGATATATATAGCTTGCACCCATAATCAACTTTGTATTAAAGCTAAGTACTTTGTTTGAACCATGCCTCTAATTTTCTTAGTGTCGTGGAGATTTCTTTCACTGATAACACTCCACAACTTAACTGTAACTTAAAAGGTTAATTCAATGTAATTGATTTCAAATGAACCAAAGGGCACTAAAATTTATGGATGTCAGAGGCAGAAATTTGACTAGGGGCTTCCCAACTCCAAGGCCATCCCTCTAAAAAGTTGCAGTGTGTCCATTATAATGAATCATTTGACATTGTTTAACAAATTGCTTTCCAGAATGGCTAGATCAGTTCATGACTTTACCAACAGTGCTTTAAGATACCTGATTTATCACAGAACCTCCATCATTTGGAATTTTTCTTTTTACCAATTTTGCCAGTCTGATGGGTAAGTGGGAGAATTTCAGGATTGCTTTAATTTATTTCTCTAATTATTAGTGATTTGGAGCACCTTGTCTTATGACTGTTGATAGTTTGTTTTTCTTCCTTTGAAAACATCTCTCTCTGCATTCCTTTTCTAAAAAGGAGTAGAGGTTGGCACTTTAGAAATCAAGATGCTTTTGAGCAATTTGTATGAGTCATAACTTCAGAACAGCTTTTGATTTGCACAATCAGCAAGAGCAATCAGTATCATTACAGAATTCACATGTTAGAAAGAACAAAAGGAAAATCTCAAGAATGGCCCTCATGTTTTGTTTTGTTTTGTTTTTAATTCAGTGATGGGCAAACTTTTTTTTTAATTTAAACATTTGTTAATATTCATTTTTAACATAAGTTACATGATTCATGCTCCTACTTTCCCCTTCATCTCCCGCACTCCCCCCACCCATGGCCAATGCACATTTCCACTAGTTTTGTCATGTGTCCTTGATCAAGACCTATTTCTAAATTGTTGGTAGTTGCATTGGTGCGGTAGTGGCCCTCATGTTTTAATCAATAGACATTTTATAATTGTGATTAACTAGTTTTTATCTCTTTGACAATGGTTGGGTGTTATGGCAAGCTGGTTAGCAGATGGGAAAAGCTACTCCTACCTTTTGAAGCATAACTTTCTTCTCTAGCTACTCCACTGGTCCCATTCCTTCAGAGGCATGGCTCTCCTCTCTAATTTCAAAAATCAAAACTTATAGGAGCTGAAGAGTCCTGAAACATGGTGGAAAATGTCAGATAACTGACTCACAACCAGCCCCACCAGTTAGCCAATCATAACGACCACTTTTTTTTTTTTAAACCCTTACCTTCCGACTTGGCAGAAGAGTGGTAAGGATAGGCAATGGGGGTCAAGCGACTTGCCCAGGGTCACACAGGTTGGAAGTGTCTGAGGCCATATTTGAACCTAGGACCTCCCATCTCCAGGCCTGTCTCTCAATCCACTGAGCTACCCAGCTGCCCCCATAACCACCATTTCTGACTGATTTGCCCCAAGGAATCTCAGTGTAAATTCTCTTATACAAATTTCATCATCTCTGGTATAAATTAGTTCTTGAAAACTGTTTGGGAAGGAATTTTGGTTATATATTTTAATAAATGGATTTAAACCCACTGAAGCTCTTGATTTGAAGGTGTTTGAAACAAGTTAAGGAATTCCATTTCTACTTTTCTTTAAAGTGAATAGATATAAGAATTTATTCTTCTAGAACAGTTGGTTTCTTACTAGAGGTAAGGGGGTGACTTCTGTCAATCTCAGGTCCCTTATCCTTCTGAGGAGAGTCCTACATAGTTTTAAAAAGTCCTAGAAGGATCAAATATCCTTCTGAGACAGGAAGATGATTTTGTTTTTTCTTCAGTGCTACTGAAGAAAGAGGGGAAGGCCATTTGAGTACCAAGATTAGCCCTTGTTGAATATTAAAAAGCAGTCAACTCCGTGAAATATTCTCTGTTGAATCTGCTTATCTTTGTATTTGGGGACCACTATAATTTTCACCAGCATATATATGAGGTTATATAAGATCTTGCCTCAATGACCATTTTAAGATTCTTTCTTGCATAGCACTGGGAAAGCAAGTGAAGACCTTAAAGGATTGATATATGTAGAACACTGAATTCAAAAACCCACATTGGCTGATTTGCTGAGAACAGCAAAATTTTCAAAAGACATGATTTGATGCATATCCAGGGTACCTTTAATGATTTTTCCTCACATGAAGAACATGGGAATCATACTTTGGGAGATCCATGATGACATGGATTGGTAGAGCCTCAGAGACCTTCTATAATTGGTTGTAGTATCTTAACCACACAACTAGATGAAGTCTTTTTCAATTGACCAAATACTTGGAACCGAAGGTATATTTTAAAAAGTTACAGTCAACCTCAGCTTAGCCTTCTTGCCTTTTTTATTCCTTTTGTTTCTCCCTTGATGGATCTTTTGACTCTACTCACAGTGTCTAGTGAAAAACAATGATATAAGAGGAAGAACCTAAATTCTTCTGCCTACTGAAAAAAATCATTCTTTGTAGATGATATAATGGTACACAAAGATGGCACCCCAGAGAATCCAATACTAGTGTATTCTTTCTATATTCACTTTGTCCTCTGGTTCTAAGAGATCTGGCAAGGTTTTGTTTTTTAACATGATTTCTTGAAATATAAATTAAAAAATCTAGGCTCAAGAATCTTTCTTTCATGGCTATATGAAAACCTGCAAATTTTCACTTCACACTAAGGTGTTAGAACTAGGGTAAATAAAGTCTGCTGCCTTCCTAGTCTGAGCTTCACAAGCTCCTGACTATTGTTTTACATATGACTGGAACAGGCTTACCCTCCAGGAACTTCATCTGTAATACTGACCACTACTAGGTCAATATCCCAAAGAGATCATAGAGAAGAGAAAAAACCTACATGTACAAAAATATTTATAGTAGCCTTCTTTGCAAAAGGCAAAAAATTGGTAACTGGAAGGATGTCCCTCAATCAAAGAATGACTGAATAAGTTGTGGCATGTGGTTACAATAGAATACAATTGCTCCTTAAGAAATAACAAAGCGAATGATTTCAGAAAAACTTGAAAGACTTGTATGAACTGATGCAAAGTGAAGTGAATAGAATCAGGGGAACATTGTATACTGAAATGGAAAGATCCTACAATGACCACCTATGAAGAACTCAACTATTATCAGCAACACAAAGACCCAAGACAATCCGAAGAAAAGTGCTATACACAGTCATGGAAGGAACCGTCAGAGTATGAAGGCAGATTGAACCATGCCATTCCCTGTCTCATTTCCTTTATGAATTTTTTCTTACATGTACAATATAGGTTTTCTTTCACAACAAAAGTTAAAGAGAATTTTTTTTATTGTATAACCACACTGGAATAACCTATTTCAGATTGTTTGCCACCTGTGAAGGGAGTGAAGAAAGAGAGGAAGACAATTTGGACTGCAAAAGGTTAGAAAGCAAGTGATAAAAAATAGTTTCTATATATAATTTTAAAAAATTGAAGGAATAAGTTGGAAAAAAATTTTTAAACTCAGTATTTCATGGGTTGGTAACCTTTGTCCTCTTCCCTGCCAGTAACTCCTTGACCTCATTTTCAACGTAAGTGAAAGAAAACTCTAGAAAACTGCTACTATTTCTCCTCCCATGGACCTCATAGTACTTTATACTTTGTGGTAAAAAGCAGTGGATTTGAAAGCAAAAAGTTCTTGTCTCAGGGTTATGCTCTCAGCCTCAGTTTCCTGATCTAAAAAATGAGATAATTATAACCTCATTACCAACCTTGTCCTTGACCAAAGAAGACAATGAATGTAAGAGCTTTTAATCTTGAACATGTTCGTCTACACCAGTTATTATTCTTATATTCTTAAGCACTTTTTATCTTGGATCATAAATATATATATATATATATACATATA